>NC_053024.1:681261178-681330645 GCF_003073215.2 Triticum urartu
GAGGAGGAGGCGAAGAAAATGAAGTGGGGAAAGTCAGTGTGGTAGGTGGCTGTCCAAAATATCTAGCTGGACTCAGGTTACTAATGGCGCACCACCTAATAATGCGCCATTACTATTTTTGCAAATATATATATATTATATATAATTGTTAGTAGTGGCGCACCTTGGTTGTGATGCGCCATTACTAGTTTTAAAAAAAAGTAAAAAAAATGTTTGTATTGGCGCACAGAGTGTGTGGTGCGCCATTACTAGTTAAAACTAGTAATGACGCACTATGCCTTGGTGCGCCATTAATAGTTTTGGAAAAATTAAAAAAATTGTTAGTAATGGCGCACCTGTATGTGGTGCGCCACTGCTATATAGCAGTGGTGCACCACATATATGGTGCGGCATTAATGTCCATATTAGCTATAGCCCTTTTCCTAGTAGTGGGGGCGATTGGATCTGATTTAGGGTTTGCGCTGCGGGTGGGGTTTCCCTTTTTCTTTTATTTTTCTTCTTTTCTCTAGATAGATGGATGGATGGATGGGCGTGGGATTGTGAGATGGATGGATGGATGGATGAGCGACATGTCATCATCCGTGTGACAACTCATTCCACTAATGAGAATGGAGCACATGTAATTGTAACTAGCAGGGTGACCCGCGCATTTGCGCGGCTAGACTTCAATGTTTTTTAATATATTTTGGTGATTTTTCATTGCCTATCTTCTTTCCACTACATAAGTTTTACACATTAAGAAATGTAGCTTAGATGTGTTTGGATAACTTATTAAGCACTGCAAGGTATATTTCTGTAAAATTTATATATTTGATGGTAAATATTTGATTTTATACATTTTTTACTAAATTGTCATATATCCCATATTCATTATACGTCTACTTCCCAATTTAAAAGAATGTAAACAGTGAATGGTGGGAAAGTTTCTAAAATATTCTCTCATTAGGCTCGCCGAAGCTTGTCAATTATGTTGGTGTTTATTATTTTTTCAGGTAATTGTATTATTAAGCAAAGTACAATGATTTATTACATATTTGACATGCATTATTATTTTTTGATAAAACATTCTCTATCATTCAGTCCTAAAAATTATATTTGGTATTCTTTTCTCCAACGGTATTTCCCCACTTGGTCAAATATTATTGAATTTGTCTTTGTTGTTGCATTGTAGCATTGACATGACATTTAAATTATATAAACACCATATTAGCCAAACACATGTGCCTCCAGTATACATATAAGACTTGGAAATTCTGTGTTTAATTGTATTATTTTTTAAAATACACCCACTCTTGACAAAGATCGACATCCTGCAATTCGAAGCCATGTATCCATACTAATATTAATATTTCTCTCTTTTACTACTCTTCATCAATCACTCTTTTCCCATAGCCAAATATTAACTTATCTACCATCCCACCATTTGTATATCTTTCAATACATAAAAAGATTGTAGTTGGAGAACTCCCATGGGATTCATTTTGGTATATGTATTTTTTATATTAAAGTCACTAGGGTGTAGCAGCAAATCGTTAATGGCAACAAGGTTAGTATCTTACATGTCAAAACCATGTAATCAATAATAAAATGCCTAAACTTCATGTCCTCTTACACCTAATTAATAAGAGATGTCTAGTAGTATATGTTCTCTTCCACCTAATTAATAAACTTCATGTCCTCTTCTGCAATCTGCATCACCATTATCCTTCTTGCAATTGCATTTGCAGATTTTTTTGCAGGGTATTTCCAAATATCACATTATCATGTACGTCCATGTTCGATCATTTTTTCCACATGTGGGCACTGTCCTCTTACTCTAAATGTCTATTTTGTTTGGCTATCTAAAACCAAGTAACTATTAGTGTATGTTCATTTAAAATGGTATTAAACTTTTTTTTACCGAATCTTGTTCGTAGGTACCTTTTCGTGTCCTTGTTGTTCTACACCAACTTATATTCTACTAAAACTGAAATCTGATTTGAGTTTATTTTTACTTTAATTCTATATTCAACTGCACGGGTTAAATTTTTTATTTAAGCCCTACAGCTAAATTTTATATAAAATTATATATACATTGAATACTTTGTTTATTATTTATGGTTTTGCAATTTTTTGGCAAAAGTATCCTCCTTTATTCGTCTGTGAGAAACATATATCAAGTAGTATTATTTATCCACCTAATTAATAAGAGATATCTAGTAGTCTAAACTGTGGTGACATGTTTGTACCTGAGTTGGATATACAAACATATGGGGCAGAAATTGCTGGTGCATGTGCATAGCCTTGTTCGATGAAAAAAAGGGTGCATATCCTTGTACGTAGTATGTATTTCCCTAGTAGGCAGGTTTTTTGCTTGTAGGATGGTTATGTGTGCATGTTTCTCTCTTCCAAAAACCTTTTTCTAAGTTTCCTTCTCAGCTAACGTTTTTTGTGTGCATGTGTGTTTATTCTGAATAGACCTTCCTTATTTGGCGATCAGCATCCAACCTCTAGTCTACACGTGTTATATTGGATTTATACTTGCTTCCAAATAATTCATATGATGTACGCTTGCTGGCCGCTAGCTAGAATCCGTATGATGTATGCTTGTTGGCCACTGGCTCTTGGTTTGGTCAATGAATCTTAGCCATTTAATTCTCATAACTTAAAAGCATTAAATCTCAGCCGTTATTTTTCTATCACTTTAAGTATATAATAGATTTTTCTTTTGTTTTTCTTCTAATTTTTCACATGAAAGGTTCAAAAAAAATCTCATATTGTGCACAAGGGTGCATATTGGAATGGCAAACAATGTTGCCTAAGAAAGTTTTCATTTTTTTGGACAAAAAACCATTTTTCATTTTCTGAGTGCCCAAAATGAGGTTTTTTTGTGAAGAACCTTCAAAATAATTGTTGCAAAATTGGATCAAATCAATTTTCTAAAATACTAGGCCATATTTAATGCACAATTCACCAAATGGTTGGGTGTCAAAATTCTTTATCCACCTCTCGTGAAAAAGACTAGGTCAAATTTGAACTATAGCTGCCTTATAGTTTGCCATATATTTTTCCCAAAAGTCAGTTTTAGGTACAAAAGTATCACCAAAAGTTTTCCAAGATTCGACCACTATCTAGGAACAGTCAAGCCCGCCGTTTTGACCGCATTTTGAAACGGGCATAAAATATTCAAAAAAATCAAAAAATTGGAAAATCTTCGCATTGTGTCATTATAATTGACCAAGTTTCCAGTAAAAATAATAAACTTGTAATACGGCAATTATTTTAAAAAAGAGTTCTCAGAAATGAGCTATCATGCGTGAAGATTCATGGCTTTCAAGCCAAATGATCAACCGTATGGCCACATTCATGGCATAGTTTGTTCATATGATGTCATATTGTGCACAAAGGGTGCATCTTGGAATTCCAAACAATGTTGCCTAAGGGAGTTTTCATTTTCTTTGCACGGAAAATTCAATTACCATTTTCCGAGTGCCTGAAATGAGTTGTTTTTGTGAAGGACCTACCATAAATTTGTTGGAAAATTGGACCAAATAAATTTTTTAAAATACTAGGTCATATTTAATGCACAATTGACAAAATGGTTGGGTGTCAAAAGTTTTGATCCACCTCTGATGAAAAAGACGAATTCCCGCCGATTCAGTAGGAAGCGGGTCAAATTTGAACTGCAGCTGCCTCATAGTTTGCTCTTTATTTTTTCCAAAAATCATTTCTAGGTACATAAGTATCTATTTAATCAGAGAAACATCAAAAGTTTTCCAAGATTCAACCACTAGTTAGGAATGGTCAAGCCCGCCGTTTTGACCGCATATTGAAACGGGCATAAAAAATTTAAAAAAATAAAAAAATTGGGAAACCTTCGCATTGTGTCATTATATGTGACCAAGTTTCCTGGAAAAATAATAAACTTGTAATACGACAATTATTTTAAAAAAGTGTTCTCAGAAATTAGCTATCATGTGTGAAGATTCATGGCTTTCAAGCTAAATGATCATCTTATGGCCACATTCATAGCATAGTTTGTTCAAATAATCTCATATTGTGCATAAGGGTGCATCTTGGAATTCCAAACAATGTTGCCTAAGGGAGTTTTCATTTTCTTTGCACGGAAAATTCATTTTCCATTTTTCGAGTGCCCGAAATGAGTTTTTTTGTGAAGGACCTACCATATATTTGTTGCAAAATGGACCAAATCAATTTTCTAAAATACTATAAAATATTTAATGCACAATTGGCAAAATGGCCGGGTGTCAAAAGTTTTGATCCACCTTTGGTGAAAAAGACAAATTCCCGCCGATTCAGTAGGAAGCGGGTCAAATTTGAACTGCAGTTGCCTCATAGTTTGCTCGTTATTTTTTCCAAAAATAATCTCTAGGTACATAAGTATCTATTTAATCAGATAAACATCAAAAGTTTTCCAAGATTCAACCACTAGCTAGGAACGGTCAAGCCCGCCGTTTTGATCGCATTTTGGAACGGGCATAAAAAATTAAAAAAATTCAAAAAATTGGGAAACCTTCGCATTGTGTCCTTATATGTGACCAAGTTCGTAGGACAAATAATAAACTTGTAATACGACATTTATTTTAAAAAAGTGTTCTCAGAAATGAGCTATCATGCGTGAAGATTCATGGCTTTCAAGCCAAATAATCAATGTTATGGCCACATTCATGGCATAGTTTGTTAAAATGATCTCATATTGTGCACAAGGGTGCATCTTGGAATTCCCAACAATGTTGCCTAAGGGAGTTTTCATTTTCTTTGCATGGAAAATTCATTTTCCATTTTCCAAGTGCCCGAAATGAGTTTTTTTGTGAAGGACCTACCATATATTTGTTGCAAAATTGGACCAAATCAATTTTATAAAATACTAGGACATATTTAATGCACAATTGACAAAATTGTTGGGTGTCAAAAGTTTTGATCCACCTCTGGTGAAAAAGACAAATTCCCGTCGATTTAGTAGGAAGCGGGTCGAATTTGAACTACAACTGGCTTATAGTTTGCTCGTTATTTTTTCCAAAAATCATTTCTAGTTACATAATTATCTATTTAATCGAAAATACATGGTTTGGTGGCGATACATCGAGGTTTGGACGGTGGCCGAGGGCCCCAACTCTAGAGCGCGTAAGCTCGCATGCCTGCCGCGTGGTCACCGCATGACCGTGCCATTGCCATGCGTTCTGGGCAGCCTAGGCATGTCTAGTGGGTTGGGCGCTGCCCAGGTAGGTGCTAGGAAGAAAATTACAACATAAGATTCTCATGAGGAGACCGAACTATGCTCAAATATGAATTAGCAGCCAAGTGTTTGATTTGCGGTACGGGAAATGGACATGGCCAATGGGCGTGAGTTTTGGCTGAGTATGATCATCTGCTAAGAAGAATTTCTTTACAAATTTTCAGCTCAAAAGGAGGATTCTAGGTGGTACTTCCTTCACAATGCTTCTAGGTGGACAAAAACTTTGGAAATTCGCTGAGGAAGATTTGCTAGGAAAATGGAGCTGAATTTTCTCATGAGGCAATGATTTGGATAGGAAAACGTGCCCAAAAATTTTGAGGGCAATCAAGAATATATAAATAGCACTTCCTTCATAAAGTGCTGTTGTGAACAGAATAGGAAAATGAATATTGTTGAATTATTTTTGAACTAGGCAAGGACGGAATTTTACACATTTGATGAAGATATGACCCAAAGAATTTATGAGATTTTTTTGAGAATTTTGGGAATGACAGAAATATAGGTTACTTCACAACGTAGGGCAAAAATTGACACATGGACATGACACATAGGCAAAACTGATGAGGTGGCGCCTAGTCACACCAATCCACCATAATTTACAAGGTTATGACCATCTATATTGGTCATGATCAGCTAAAAATAAGGCAGCAGACCAGTGTTGTCTGCTTTGTGACCATTTTGTGTAAGGAAATTACGACCTTTCTGACCAAAATGGTCGATATAGTTTAGGGTTTGGAGCCCCCCAAACAAATTTGGACAAATTGGTCTCAAATTGTCATAGATCTATGACCAATTCGTCCAGGGTAACTGACAGAAGGTCACTAGTTGACATATTTCTTGTAGTGCCTTGGGATCTATCAAATACCATTGGAGATGGGGAGTGATCGGTAAGTACCATACAACGTTCTAGGGACATTTCTTCCCGATCTTCTTGTATCGAGAAGCATTGCACAACGGACTGCTTGTTTTTTCCGCGTGCTCCTTCCGATAGATTATGCAATCGTTGATGCATGCATGGTATCTAATGTGCGGCAGATCAAGAGGGCACACGATCTTCTTGGCCTCATCCACACCAGTAGGACATAGATTCCCCGTGTGAAGAACACCCTTTAGGTACTTGAGATGCTCATCGAGGCTAGTACCGCTTCATTTGTTTTTAGCCTTCGTCTTTAGGAGTTGGAGCGTGAAACACAAGCGGGTCACCTCAGGATTGCAACCATCATACAATGGAGTGTTCGAGTCTACCACGAGTTGCTGCAGCTTAGCCTCCTCTCTAGAAGCAGCTCTCTCAGTACTCATCTCCTTGCGAAGCAGTGCTTGAACATGAGGGTCCCACACGATTGAACTTAGTACCGATGAACTCTGCGGCGTGGAGTCCATGTTCTCTCTGCCGCCATGTCCGGCCCCTTCTCCTCTGCCATGTCCGGCCCCTTCTCCGCCGCCATGTCCGACCTCTTCCCCGCCGCCATTATCGATCATCTCTTCATCTTTCCCCGTGTCGTCATTGCCTGCCCCGTCGACGTCCTCAACATCATCATCCTCATCTTCAATTATCCAGCGAGTATAGCCATCGATGAAACCAGTCATGAGCAGGTACGCTTTGACACGACCTTCGTCATAGGGGTCGAGCCAAACTATTCCTTTGTATCTTCGATATGGAGATAAAACCTCTGTTAGGTTATTTTCTTTCATGTCCTGCACCGCCGACCGCAACCTCCTATCCACCATCATTCTGCTAACCATCATGAACGCCTACACGGTAATAATAAACAAATTGATTATAAAAATGTGTGCATGCATCAAAGTCATACAAAAATTCGGCATGACCTTCCCTAAAAATAGGACATATAGATCTAGAGAGTTTGCCCAGAATTTGCCGAAATGGAAATAAATCGACATTTCGGCAAAACATAGGCAACTCATAAGCATAATTCGGCGTCAACTCATGCCACACATACAATTTGCATCATATCACCCAATTATAATATCACACACACATACACATATTTCCATTCTTGCAAAAGCATGAGTTTTTAGTCACACCTATCTCGAGATCGATCGAGCACAAGATGGAGATGACGATGTAGTAGGGAGATCAAAAGTTGACAAAGCTCTTCTTGACAAAGCTAGGTCTAGTTAGGGGGCACATAGGTCACTTCACTAAATGCTACATCTACCTAGCTAGCTAATTTGGGAGGAGACAACTTCAATTAATGGAGGAGGAAGGAAAAAGAGAAAGGAGATGCATTAATGGAGGTGGTGTAGGTAGCTAGGAGTAATAAAGAGAGAGAAAGGTAGGTAGAAGAGGGAGAGTAATAGGGGGAGAAGTATTGAGGAAGAAGCAAAGTGAGGGGGAGAGGAGGTGGGAGGTAGGGGAAAGTGAAGAAGAAAGGACATGTGGGAGGGGGAAGGAAAAGGTGGCAGTATGCTGCGTCTTAGCTGTAGCACGTGTGGTTAAGCGCGCTACTACTACGAGTATAGCAGCAGCGTGCTTCCTACGCACGCGCTACTACTAAGCGGGGGGCCCCATGTGGCCAGTTTCAAAATTAGCAGTAGCGACAAGAAAAAAGCATGCTACTGCTATTACTTTAGCAGTAGCGCGGGTCATAGAAGCGCGCTGCTGCTAAACCTAGGTTGGTGGGTACTGTCGGTCGTTTTTAGTAGCAGCACGGTTCGGCCAGGCCGCACTACTGCTAATTGGGTAGCAGTAGCGCGTGGTTTAGACCCGCGCTACTGAAAGTTAGCAGTAGCGCCTCTTTTTGTACCGTGCTGCTGCTAAGATTCTGTGTATAAGGTTTTCCCTAGTAGTGGGTATTGAATGAGGAGGAAATATTTGTTACCTTTACAAAAAAGCCTTGCGGTTCTTAGTAGCATTTCCTTGCGGGCGAGGTCAGGTTGGTGATCTCCTTTCGTCATGTCGTACAACGGGACTAAGGAGGAAAACCTGCCGCCGGGGGGGATCAAGATCTGGATGAGACGATAGAGACGATGGGAAAGTGTGGAGTTATGCGCAGGGATTATTGTGAACACGTAATGAGATATTTAGAGGGTGGGTGGGGAAAATTTAGCGGGACAATCTGAAAATAACGTGGGAAGAGCGAAAATTGGGGGGGGGTGAAATATTATAAGGAACCCAAAAATTTGAGTCTGTTCATTCACCTTCATAAAGAATGAATCCAACACAAACATTGATCTAATAATGTGGAATTTGTCAAGCGTGTCATGGATAATTTCAACTAAATCATTTCAACTTTATCAATTTTTTTTCGTTGCGAATGTGCCATGGATCATTTCCTACTAGTGTGTTGGTCATCTCAAGTTTATGAACCTCACATTTCAACTTGCCAAGTCACGATAATTATGCAACACCTAACGTGTCTACCATCCCAAATTTGTACGTGCATCGATTCTTCGTGATGTATGCAACACAAAGGCTGGTTTAGAAAACTGGAATTTGTCGTCGGTCTTACTATGACCGTATTAGTGAGGTCAAAATGTCTCACTACGAGTCCAAACTTTTTGCTTGATGTGTGCTTTCAAAAATTTGATCGGCCAAGTTGTGTGTGTTACGCATGATTAAAATGGATAGGTTTATGCTGCATAAACCTTTTTCATTGTCGATGTGTGATATGTCCATTTTGCATCATGCTTTCATATGATATTTATTGCATTATGGGTTGTTATTACACATCATATCATAATACTTATGCCTTTTCTCTCTTATTTTATAAGATTTACATGAAGAAGGAGAATGCCGGTAGCTGGAATTCTGGACTGGAACAAGAGCACATATTAGAGACCTATTATGCACAACTCCAAAAGTCTTGAAGCTTCATTGATCATGTTTTTGGAATATATAAAAATATTGGGCGAAGAAAGTACCAGAGGGGGCCAACCAACCAGCCACAAGGGTGGAGGGCGCGCCCTACCCCCTGGGCGTGCACCCCGTCCTTGTGGGCCCCTTGGCAGGCCTCCGGTGCCCATATTTGGCTATATGGTGTCTTTTGACTTGGAAAAAATCACAAGGAAGATTTCGGGACAAAGCGCCACCGTCTCGAGGCGGAACCTGGGCCAAAGCAATCTAGGGCTCCGGCGGAGCTATTCTGCCGGGGAAACATCCCTCCCAGAGGGGGAAATCGAAGCCATCGTCATCACCAGCGATCCTCTCATCGAGAGGGGGTCAATCTCCATCAACATCTTCACTAGCACCATCTCCTCTCAAACCCTAGTTCATCTCTTGTATTCGATCTTGGTCCCAAAACCTCAAATTGGTACCTGCGGGTTGCTAGTAGCATTGATTACTCCTTGTCGTTGATGCTAGTTGGTTTATCTGGTTGAAGATTATATTTTCAGATCCTTAATGATAATTAATACTCCTCTGATCTTGATTATGAATATGTTTTTTGAGTAGTTACTTTTTTCCTGAGGGCATGGGAGAAGTCTTGTTATAAGTAATCATGTGAATTTGGTATTCGTTCGATATTTTGATGAGATGTATGTTGTCTCTCCTCTAGTGCTGTTATGTGAACATTAACTACATGACACTCCACCATTATTTCAGCCTAGGGGAAGGCATTGGAAAATATTAAGTAGATGATGGGTTGCTAGAGTGACACAAGCTTAAACCCTACACTACTAGGAAAAGGGCTAAAGATGAAATTGACACTAATGGCGCACCAGAGAAGTGGTGTGCCACTACTATTTACTAATGGCACACCACGTGAAGATACGCCATTAGTGTGTAAGACACTAATGGCGCACCAGGCACAAGCTGTGCCACTAGTAACAAAATGTTTTTTTTTCATTTTTTCAAACATACTAATGGCGCATCCGGGCAAAATGTGCCATTAGTAGTTAGAACTACTAATGGCGCACCAACCGTTGAGTGCGCCACTACTGTATTCTTTTTTTTACTTTTTTGCAAAACTACTAATGGCGCACCGTCGCATAGTGCGCCATCAGTAGTTCAAACTAGTAATGGCGCACTGTGCCACGGTGCGCCATTAGTATAAAAATTATTTTTAATACTTTTTTCAAAACTACTAATGGCGCATGTATGTGTGGTGCACCCTCCCCCGCTCCACCGCCGCCGACGAGCACCCCCCGCACCCGCCCCCGCTCCACCGCCGCCGACGAGCACCCCCCGCACCCGCCCCCGCTCCACCGCCGCCGGACGAGCACCCCCGCACCTCTCCCCCGCTCCACCGCCGCCGCCGACCCCCCGCACCCTCCCCACTCCACCGCCGACGACCCACCGCACCCTCCCCCGCTCCACCGGCCGCCGCCGACCCCCGGCCCTCACCCTCCCCCACTCCAACTTGTCGCCGACGCCGACCCCCCTCTCCGCTATCCCACCTCGCCCAGATCCGGTCCCCCTCGCCGCGAGCACCCCCCGCACCATCTCCCCCGCTCCACGGCGCCGCCGCCGACCCCCCGCACCCTCCCCCACTCCACCGCCGCCGACGACCCACCGCACCCTCCCCCGCTCCACCGGCCGCCCGCCGACCCCCGGCCCGCACCCTCCCCCACTCCACCGTCGCCGACGACCCACCGCACCCTCCCCCGCACCCTCCCCGGCCCGCTCCACCGTCACAAATGAATGCAACTAAAATTAAAAAAAACAAATTTGATTATATTTTCAAATAACAAATTTGATGATATTTTCAAATAATAAATTTGATGATATTTTTTCATATTCATAAATATTTTCAAATAACAAATTTGATGATATTTTTAAAAAATTATTACTTTTTTTATAAAAAATATTACTGTTATGATTTAAACAAGTTTGAACATATTTAAACACAAATAAATATCAAACAGCATTTTAAATGCATAAAAACAAAAATTGGGGAGCCTGGGAATCGAACCCAAGACCTCCTAGTGTGTGTGCTGCGTGCTGACCAGTCGGGCTAGTGGGCGTGTTACTAGATGAAGAAGGGCTTAGGTGGAATACCCTGACCCAGTCGCAGTCCCGATCAGCGCTCGACACGGCCGCCGGTAAGCGATGCACCCCCCGCCACCCGCGCTCCGCCATCACTGCCGCCTGACAGCACCCCCCGCATGCCCGCCCCCCGCTCCCACCGCCGCTCCGAACAACCCCTCATGCGTGCAGCCCAATTAAGTCTCCGCACCGATTCCTAATCGCGCCTCTCGCCCTTAGTGCGCCATTAGCACCTTGTTCCTCTGCCTAGACCTCACTCGCGACCACCCCGCGAACCCTGTCCCCCGACTCCAACGCTCGCCCAGCCGATCCAACGCCACTATTCACCCTCCCCCATCCAGCCAGACCCGCGACTACTGCCAGAAAGCCACTAATCCGCGCCGCACCGCCGGCCCTTCATCTACTCACTGTCGCCTAACACTGTTCCGCACGCCCTAGTATGCATCCGCACTATATTTTTTATCAATGTCGCCGCTTGCTTGTACGCGGATATATAATCACACTGTGCCCTTAGTATCTGTTACTAATCGCACACCATCCATAGTAGCTAGAACACTCCATGCTAGTCGCCTTCCGCAGGCATTATTTAAGCCATGTCTTTGGACCCATATCGCTTGCCATCGAATCTCCACCCACCGATCTCCCCCTCACCTCGCTCTAAGGAATCTCCAGGCTTCCCCCTCGCCGACAATTATATGAATTCAAGCCTCTTCCCACCACGTCTTCCCCGCTGCAATACCAGCTGGTCCGCCGCCCAAACCGACCCCGCCTACACACTCCTCCCACATCACCGCCAACCCGAGCGATCCCACTACGCAACCCGCCCCGCTCCACCTCGCCGCCGCCACCCCCGGCCCGCACCCTCCCACTTCCTTCCGTCTTTGCTCGACGCGACCACATCACAACCCTTTCATACGACCCGCAACCCTACCCGGCCCGCTCCACCCCGTCACAACCAAATGAAAATGACCAAACTGCAACGATAATTACCAAACAAACCCAAGGTCATTTTTATATCTCTGTCAATAACAATTTGATTGCATACTTTTAAAATAATTAAATTTGACGATATCTTTCTTAAGTATTCATAAATTTCATTATCAGTTACGAACAAAAGTTGACATGAATTCTTTAAAAAATTATTCCTTTTTTACTAAAACCTACATAAACTTGTTATAGACTCGATATACTGATCTTAACAACAACCACGTCTAGATACATATTGTAATACTCCTTAAATGACCATATCAAACAGATGCACTTTTAATGCCATATTAGAGAGACAAAAAATATGGGAAATACCGGCTGATTAATAAAGAATCCAAATAGCATGAACCTCTAGATACTGTCTGTTGCTGTCGCCTGACTCTCCTCGTAGTGTACAGTAGGATGCGTAGAGATCACTCCTAGTGGTAATAAAGCGCGACTACTTAGAGCTGACGGTTTGACACTCCATGGCTCAGCCAGTGCAGTCAGTGCGCCAATACTATCATCTATAGCGCACCAAATTGTGCTATAGCCTCATTAGTGTGTCATGCGCGCGAGAGTTGCGCCATGTAAATACCGCGATGCTCTCCCCTGTGATAAATTTTTTTCATATTTTACATACACTACTAATGGCGCATCCTACCGAAGTGCGCCATTACTAGTTCTAACTAGTAATGCGCGCACCAGACATGGAGTGCGCCAGTATGAATTTTTTTATATCTTTTTTTTTTGCAAAACTACTAATGGCGCACCGCCTCACAGTGACGCCATTACTTTTAAACTACTAATGGCTCACCCTGTAGAAGTGCGCCATTAGTATATTATTTTGATATCATGAATATTTTTAAATTTCATGGGCACTTTTTGAATTCATGAATATTTTTTCAAATTTGATGATATTTTTTCATATTCAATATGATAAAATATTGAATATTCATGAGGACACTCGATCTCGATCCCCCTCCATCTCGATCTCGATTCCCCCTCCATCTCGATCTCGATCCCACCCGCGCCTCCTCTCCCCTCTTCATTTTTTAAAAAATAATAATAATAAAGTGTAGACTACAATTGTTGTTAAACAACAATTATTACTGTTTTTATAAAAAAATATTTGTTTCATATTCATATTCATTTTCTAAAAAATTATTACATGCAACAAAAAAAATTACTTATGGCGCACCTCTGGCTGGTGCGTTACACAAATTAAAATTTACTAGATACTCCCTGTTCGACATATCTAACATTCATCCCTCTCCCGTGCCTCCAATCTGAATCCGAGTATTATTGGCGACGCACATTGCGTCTCACGTATATAAAACAAAGCTTGATACTCATGGCGCATTCCTCTTCCGCCTTGTTTGTCACAACATTCTATGTTAATATATATAAACCATACATTCCTGAGACACTATACATAGCACCGATCACCATTACTTCGCATCGTATACCCCTAGCTTCTTTCTACTTAATGGCGCACTCGCAGACCTGCTGTGCTGTGCGTCGCACCCAGAAAGAATAGAACTCAGTACACCTCTAGTCATAAATATGCTCTTCTCCGTTACCTACACTCGCCAGTCCCATAAATTTCCATCAATCTCCTTTCTTCTCTACACCAATAGTATCTTTACCCCATCTGCACCTGTACCTGCTCGACCAGCCGACCGTACGTACCTCTCTGCGCAACCCCTCCCCCGCCTCCCACCGCCGCGACCTAACCCACCAACTACCCCCTAGCCGCTCACTAGGATGCATTGCTTTTTAGAGCCAGCGACTCTACCTTACACAACATCCTCTCCCTCCTCTCACGCTCTCCCGCTGCGTTCGCCTCTGCGTATCTGCGCTCACTCCCGCTCGGACTCGACTTCACCTTATGCACGCTCTCTACAAACAGAGAATCCTAACATTTCCGCAACCTAGCAGCAATAACATCAAACATACATCGAGACTTATCGTTCTATAATATCACTATAGCGACCAATATTAATTGCCACTTGATGAATTTCTCAAAATATAATATCTTGGAATGCATGTCTCACTATCATGTGTTTCATACGTACTCTCAATAGAGACTCCTTGTCTATTTCGATGATTTTACATGACCATATTTTTGCACATATCCGTTATGGATTATGAAGAGCTAATCGTACATGGCTGTCTCTTTTCAATCTATGTATCTCCCTCCTTTCCATAAGGCGTT
The DNA here is from genome assembly GCF_003073215.2 of Triticum urartu. Lineage (NCBI taxonomy): Eukaryota > Viridiplantae > Streptophyta > Magnoliopsida > Poales > Poaceae > Triticum > Triticum urartu. The sequence continues at coordinate 681,275,543 of NC_053024.1, forward strand.
GACATATTCTCTTTTGTGTTTATGAACTTACACTCATCACCTCCTCTCCTCCACCCTCGTTTGTACAATTATTTAAATATCTCTTGTACTACCTTCAGATATGTATTGACAAGTCCACATAATAAGTCAATCTTAAAACCCGATTAATCATCTCTATAGCCGGCAGCTCGGGCTGCAGTGCGCCTATGGTCGCTAAGCTATTCACTACGATATAGTAACAAAGAGAATAGATAAATCTACAACAGTCTCGACGCACACGTCTCGGTCGTGTGTGCAAGAGTTGCGATTTCCGATTAAAGCCTAATATGAAAATAACTACTATGATCTACGCTCTTATAGCAACCTCCTTTCTACCATCGCTCGAGTGAGTAGCGTCTTCTCTCTCACTGCCATATAATGTATCGTACAGACGCGTCCCCTATCATTCTCTTAATCGCTTTCGTCTCACTGCGATGTATTTCACGCGTATGTTCTTGCACCGGCCTGCGTGTTCCGCAACTACGTCGCCTATTCCCGTCCCTGCACCCAGCCTCCTCTCTCGGTCCGCAATCCCCTATCTCGCCCGTCCACTAGACCCTACATCGCCCCTCGGCTAGCCATACACTCTTCCTGGTCCTCACGTATCCTCGCCTTTACGCGTGGACATCTCGAATGATCTCTCGTCGACTCCTTCCCTCATAGTCCATGTCTCATTTCGACCCTCTCGCTCCATGCAACACCGTGACAGGTGAGAGCGCCTGTTCCGCTGCTCCTCGCCTATCCTTAATTATCCCCTCCGAGCTCATGCGTGTGAAGACGACTCTCTTCGACTCCCGGCCGATCTGTCATAGCGACTAGCCTCTCTACTCCTACTAGCGTCATGTTACCTTACGCGCTAGGTTTGTGCATCACGGTTTCGACAGGTTTGAATCGTATTTCGCATATCCCGATTCCACAGCGCTCGATGCCACTCCAATGCTACTAATTTAGGCAAGCTTCCACGTGATTTCTATCTCATATAAGGATTGTGATCGACGCATCGGACCTCTCATCTCTTTCTCACTCACCGACCTAGCGATTAACACTAATTCGGTCATTAGCAGTCATGTTAGGTCGTATTCCGTACGTGACGCGCGTTTCTCTCCTGTCCATCCTCTGGCATCTCGTAGCCGCATCTCCCTCCACGCCACTGCTCGTCTGATCTCTCCATCTTTCCCGTTCCCTTCTGTACTTCCTCTCACCTTTTTGTGCAATACCCAGATTATGTAGTCGTCCAAGCGGGCCCAGTGCTTGGATACGCGTTGACCCGTACTCAGACCATTCATGCGTGCCTTTGATCTTAATCCTATCGCGTCAATGCGCCTGCACATATATCCCTCCAGCACACGCTTAGTCTTCATCTAGTGAAGACAGTCTCTTCTTCTCGTAGTCGAGTACACTTCTCGCTTGTACTTGTACATCAATAGACTTACTTTAGTTCTAAACTGCACCATTTAACAATTTCTCAGTCATTCCTATTACAGTCTACAATTACATCACTTATTAGAGCGTTGAATCGACTGTATCCAAATATATCTAAAAGTGTGTACGGCAGTCTTATAGTATTGCAAAGAGTTCAATTCTAATCTACATCACACATATAAATAGAATCTCTTCTAAGATGATTTCTTGACAAATACAATACAACTCTTGACAGCTAAACTATTCATCTATCTACAAATATCAGATTAACGTTTTCATTTGCTGGAGTAATTCTTCTCGATAGTACCAACATAAGAAAATAAGTGTACTTTTTATTGGAAACTTAGTTAGACTATTTCCTCCTTTGATGAAATCCGCTCTAAAAGTACAAGGAGTCGACCTGCGAATTCTCTCGGTGACGGAGTATGACCATATTAACATTCTCTGCTATCAACAGTGCTAGTTAACTTACAAAATACGATGCACTGTTGCAGAAGATGAATCAAATAGCAGTTGAAGACCAGAAAGAATAGCGCAATCTTGTTGCTACTATGAAGCTCAGATAAAAAAGTTTTACTTTAAGTTAATATATTACCACCAAGCATATAGTGCTAATGACAAATGTCATAGCATGCCCTAAGTAACTGAGACTAGACAGAGCTCCTTAGCTAGTTTTTAGTGCGTCGCGCATCACAAGCTATACAGCAAGTCAGTTTGAAACCTTATTTCTCTATAAGCAGACCCTGAAACAACTCTCAGACTAATAATACATCGTAAAATTGCAGCCAGTTGAAAGTGTTCATTCTTACATGGGATGCGAAGAGAGTTCAACCAAAAACCACTGTATGGCTGTCATCAGGCTGTATGCACTTCACATGCAGTCAATAGAACACTAGTTAGGAGATTGCCATGTCGCAAAGTTCTTCCTAGAACACATCATAATGCTATGTGTGAAACTTCTTGTGAGAGATGTGTGCAATCTCCAAATGTATCATCATAATGTAGGTGCTGTGTTGTGTGATTCTTCATCCTGAGAACTTTAGCTTTTTCAACTTGCTGGACTATATGTTCATTGGTACTGCTTGTGATGCTGCTGTACTACTTGGGAATTTTGTCAACTATTGATGCTGCTGCTGTACCCCGAGAGGCCCTTGAGTTTGCCGGAATGTCGATTAACTTCCGTTCCGGCAAATTCGGGTACTCCATATGTCCTATTTTCAACAAAGGTCATGCTGAAATTTTCTGTGAATTTTAGCATGACTTTGCTAAAAATAGGACATATGGGGTACTTGCGACTAATGCATAGGCCGGGATATCTTAGTACTTAGTTAAGTAGGATCAACTGCCCCGCCATTCTTGCTGCATTAAACCTAGGGTGCCTCGGCATCGATAAACCCTAAATGATGAAAACTTAACTTCGCTTCTATAGGGTGCCTCGGTGTCGATGAGAACCTAAATGATGGACGCTTTGGCTTTTAGGGTGCCTCGACGTCGACAAAACCTAAATGATGAAAGCTTAGGCTTTTAGGGTGCCTCGACGTCGACAAACCCTAAAATATAAAACCTTGGCTTTTAGGGTGCCTCGGTGTCGATAAGAACCTAAATGATGAAAGCTTAGGCTTTTAGGGTGCCTCAGCGTCGACAAACCCTAAATGATAAAAGCTTAGCTTTTAGGATGCCTCGGTGTCGACAAACCCTAAATGATGTAGTTTTGAATTATGAACGTAGGATATGTCGTCATCATCATTGGACGATGAAAGTCTCCCGGTGGAGTGCGACTGGTGCCACGACGATCGAGGTCTGTGCGACATGCCTCACCTGGACGATGATCGGCGCTTCAGCATTAAGCTCGAGGAGACCTTCGAAGTTGAAACGGTACACAACGACGACAAGTGTTATTTTCATAATTAAGCATGACTTCAACTATTTCAACGTGTAATTTTCATCTTTTACAATTCGAGTATAGCTTATCCCATGCCATGCAAGACGCTATGTCTTGGAGAGGATGGATTTTGAAGACCATGAAATTTCTGAAACAAAGAAAATTCACCTATGGACTCATCACGATGTGGACTTTGAAGTAAATCTATACAATTCTGAGAGCGTAACCCATTATGGTTGCAAAAATTGGGAAGCATTTTGCAAGATGTATGGTTTTGATGAGGGTATGCTTATCACCATGGATCTTGGTAATCCTGACAACAACTAAGACAATATGGACATTTGGGTCCTTGTTGATACGCCTCCAGTTCTACCGCTATGTGAGTTTCTCAAACATAGTTTTAGCTAATTTATATTGTTTATTTCAAAATAGTTGACAGCTTATTTCCATTGACAGCTTATTTTTATTGTTCAAAGAATGTGCAGGAGATGGTAGACAAAACCCACTACACTGATGGCTCCAAATTAACAACTTACAAGGAGAAAAATCATCTGGTCGGATTTTGTACTGACATTGAGAATTACATTGTCCACAATCAAACTCCTCAACATTATGGTAAATATGTGCTACTAGTGCATGTGTTCAACTACGGTAACTACCATGGAGATACCCTGGTAAGATTTTTACTATTACGACATTCGTGCATCTTTTGCATACTTCTAAAACTAGTACATCATTGCTAACTATGAAGTTATTACTATGTTTTTCAATAGATAATCCCAGAGAATTGTGTGCTTCATATGATGTATCAGAAAGGTAGTGTTAATGTTTTGAACATACAGCCAGGTCATCCTATGAATCACAACTGTCCATACGAGATTTCTAAAAGAAGTGGAGACATGGAAATAAAAGGATGGAAAAAATGTATGGACAGTCGTAAGGAGATTCTTGGAAGCAAAAGGAAGTGAAGCGCAAGAATTGGAGACAGGATGTTCTCCATTCTCCATAATGGAGAGTCAGGGTCTATATTGTTTTATGCTATTTTAGCTTAAATAGGGTATTTAGGTCCTGCCTAATATTGATGATCATGTGCTAAGAACAATTAAGTAGGGTTGGTTCGATGACTATCAAGATGATGATCGTATGACTTGTTATGAATAACGAGTAGAAGTTGTATGATGATGATTAGTAGGACTTGTTAGGATTAGTATTACTTACGACAAACTCGATACTTGCGGTCTCGAGACTTGTAATGTTTTATCTTTGTTCGGTCTTTTGAATTCAGAGACTAATATGATGAATTGTATTCGGAGACTAATCTTCTATTGCATTCGATGAATCTGCTGTTGCTGTGTGCTACTGTCTATATTTTGTCAAATAATATATTTTGTAACATGTGCAAAAATCAGAAAAGTAAAAAAACCCTAATATTCATACTAATGGCGCATCACTACAGAGTGCGCCATTAGTAAGCCAAGTATACTAATGGCGAATCCATCCACAATGCGCCATTAGTGTGCCAAATCACATGGTTAAATATGGCCCCTGGGAGGCATACTAATGGCGCATGGTGTTATATACTAATGGCGCACTGGGTGGTGCGCCATTAGTATACCAGATACTAATGGCGCACCAGTGGTGCGCCATTAGTATACCAGATACTAATGGCGCACCAGTGGTGCGCCATTAGTAAAAAAAATACTAGTGGCGTGATACTAATGGCGCACCAGTGATGCGCCATTAGTAGGAAAAACTGGTGCGCCATTAGTAGGCCTTTTCCTAGTAGTGTGTTCTGATGGATATAGGATTAGGTGGAATATAACCTGACCAGTCGGGCTAGTAATTAAAACAAAATTCTAATGGCGCACCAAGGGGGAGGTGCGCCATTAGAATCGTCGTACTTATGGCGCACTAGGGGGAGGTGCGCCATTGCTAACCCTCCCCCACTCCACCTATTCACCTCGCACTGTGTGGCCTCCCACCCTCGCCAGATCCCCCACTCGACCACAAATGTACGCCGCCGCCCCCTTGCTCCGCCCCCTCCGTCCGCCGCGCCTGCACGCCGTCGGCGCCGCCGCCACCGCTGTGTTCTTGCGCTGCCCCGACGCCGCTGCCCTGACCCCCGCGAGACTCCACCCCCGCCGCCCCCGCGCCCCCCGAACGGGATCGGCCGAGCGCGCGCCGCCCGCTCCTCTCCTCTCCTCCTCCCTCCGACGAGCGAGGGCCTCCTCCCCCTGCAGCAGCCGGCGAGCGTGGCCCCGACGCACCCACCCCGCCTGCCCCTGCCGTCCTCCTCCACCAGCCCCTGCTCTCCTTCGACCGCGGCGAGCGAGGACCCGGACGAGCTCGGACCCCGACCCCGACCCCTTCGCCGACCCCGACCCCAACCCGACCCCGACCCCTCCGGCAACCAGGTGTAAGTGCATCTAGTGCCACTCCTAGTTGGTTTTGGAGTGTTGACGACAAACCTAGTTGAGGGACTAATGTGTTTGTGAGAATTGCAGGATAACACAGGTAGAAGTGCCTCATTGATTCGGTTTTCCTACCAGAGATGACCCCTAAAAATGTATGAAGACTTTGATGTCAAAGGTGGTTTATGAAGATATTCACATTGAAGACTATGACAAGAGAAGACATCGCATGAAGCCTATGGAGCTCGAAGACTTAGATCTTTCGTAGTTCTTTTTCTTCTTTGTTGAGTCATAGGAACCACCATACTGTTAAGTGGGGTCCAAGAGAACCAGTCAGAATGACTGAAGTGATGCTTAACCAAAACCTATATCTTTGAGTGTAGACGATGAGAGCGAATCTTGTCCAGAGTCGGACAAGTCAGCTTTGCTTGTAGCCCAAGTAAAGTTGCCGTGTGTGTTTGAAATCTGACCGTTGGAACACGTGTCAGTTCCTTAGTGACCCAGGGTCATTTCAGACAAATCAGGTCGGGTTGCCTAGTGGCTATAAATAGCCCACCCCCTACAACCATAAACGGTTGGCTACTCAGAGTTAGAGTACGGCTTTTGTCATTTGAGAGCAACCCACCTCGAAGCCTTTGAGAGAGAATTCCTTGCAAGGATAAAGCCCTAACCACCCAGAGCCAAAGAGTGTTAGGCATCACTTAAGTCTTCTTGTCTGTGTGATCTGAAGACTTATTACACTTGAGGACTGTGAATCCTCCAGCCGGTTAGGCGTTGCGTTCTGAGCATCCAAGAGACATTGTGGATCACCGGTGAACGAAGTCTGTGAAGTTTTGGGAGTCTACCTTGAAGACTTACCAGAGTGATTGGGCGAGGTCTGTGTGACCTTAGCTCAAGGGGAATACGGTGAGGACTGGGAGTCCTGAGCTGCGTGTTCAGGACTGGGTGTCCGGGACTGTGTGTCCTCAGGTTTAAATACCTAGCCACCCTAACCAGATGTACAGTTGTCACAGCAACTGGAACTGGTCCAACAAATCATTGTCTTCAACGAGTCACTGGTTTCATCCTTCCCTTCCCTTTACTTACTGTTGGTCCTTGTGAAGTCATTGTATGATTGCACTATCTTTTGTCTTCACTGAGTGACTACGTGTTCTGTTTGGCTTCATAATATCTTCCTACCTGATCCTCACTACATTGCTGCTATTAGCCATTGTGCTTTCACTTCATTGAATACTTGACTATGGTGTGCCTAGTGTAGTCTACCTTCCGCTGCATGGTAATAGGTTTATTTCTATCGTCTCTCTTCGAAACTTCCATGTTTTGAAGACTTTCATAAAAATCGCCTATTCACCCCCCTCTAGTCGATATAACGCACTTTCAATTGGTATCAGAGCAAGGTACTCCCTTGTTCTGTGTGATTCGGTTTAACCACCTGGAGTTTTAGCTATGTCGACTGCAGGGATAATTAAAGTCTCCTCTGCGTGCCCCATCTTTGATGGAACTGAATATCCCTACTGGAAGAATAAGATGCGCATGCATCTTGAAGCCATTGACGTCGACCTATGGTATGTCGTCAAGAACGGCGTTCCCAAGGCTGGAGAAGGTGTCACTGCTGCTGATGTCAAGAAGTTCATTCAACTAGACTCTACCGCCAAGAATATCATCTGTGGTCATCTGACCAAAGGACAGTATGGCCGTGTGAGTGCTTTGGAAACATCTAAGCTAGTCTGGGACTGGCTCTCCATGGTCAACGAAGGCGTCTCAACCCAGAGAGATCAGAGAATCAGTGTCCTTCGCAACCTCTTCAACCGCTTCAAGAGAAATGACAATGAGAATGTCCAGCTCATGTTTGATCGACTCACTGACATCACAAATGAACTTTAAGCCCTTGGCGCTACTGAGATCACCAAGCATGAAGTCGTCAAGACACTACTGAGATCACTTGACAGTTCATTTGACACCCTAGCCCTGATGATTCAAGAACGTCCTGATTTCAAGACACTCGATCCGTCTGACATACTTGAGAGGCTCAACACACATGACTTTCAGCTTTCTGAGAAAAGAGATATCTACGGTCCAAACTATGGGTGAACTCCTGCCCTGAAGGCAAAAGCTGTCTCCTCATCTGAAGAAGAATCTGACAGCAGTTCTGATGATCCTGAAGACATTGGAAAGGAACTTTCTATGCTTGTGAAGAAGTTCCAAAAATTCACCAAGAAGAAAGGTTTCAGAAAGTCTTCACGATCAAGCTCAAGGAATGATGAAGCTTCTGCTCATGACTACAAGAAGAAAACATGTCACAATTGCAAGAAACCTGGCCACTTCATCTCTGAGTGTCCACAGTGGGACAATGAGAGCAAAAGAAGAAGAAGAGCAAGGAATATGACTCTGACGACAAGAATAAGAAGAAATACTCAAAGTCTTCTTCCAAGTCTTCCTCAAAGTATTCATCACACAAGAAGAGCTCATCTGGCAAGGCACGTGCGTTTGTTGGCAAGGAAATGGATTCAGAGGAGGAGTCCGCTTCTGAGGAGGCGGAGGTGGAGTCTGAGGAGGAGTCTGATTCTGGCGTTGCAAGTCTGGCTACAGCATACGTTGCCAAGTCCATCTTCAACACTGAAGACAATGACTTCATCACCGACACCGATGCAAATGACAAGGACTACTCCGCTCCTACCTACTGCTTCATGGCACGCGGTGCCAAGGTAGACACACGCACTACTCACTATCAAACATCTAGTGAAGATGACTCTGATTGTGGTTCAAGACCCAGCCACAAAACACTTGCTAAAATTGCAACTGAACAACGGAAAGCTATGGAACATATTCAAAAACTGTTAGACAAAAGCGATGATCTGTTAGGCGCTGAAATGACTCGATCTGAGTCCTTAATTGAAGACATAAAAATCTTCACGTTAAGTATGAGGAACTTGAAAGTCGTCATGAAACGCTCTCAACAACTCATGAAAAGCTTTCCTATGATTATCTTCAAAGGAAGCAAGATCTTGAGAAATTGAGAGCGGCTCATGAAGATCTTCAAAAGGAAAACGAGTCACTTCGCGCCGAACAGATCAGTTCCGCTCAGGAAGGATTTGAACCACCATGTCTTAAATGCATTGAGCGTGATAATGCTACTTCTGTTGCTGAATGTTCTACACTGCTGCTACTGTTGCAATATCTTCAACTGTTGATGTGGGAACTAACCCCTCTGTTGAGGATACCACTGCTATTGCTGATGAGAATGCTAGGTTGAAGACATTGCTTGAAACAGGGATGTACAAAAGTCTTAAAGGGCATCAGACACTATGTGATGTCCTCAAAAGGTAGATCCTGAACTGAAACCCGAGGAAAGAGGGTGTTGGGTTCGTAAAGAAAATGAATGCTGATGGCTCTTACTGGAAACCTGAGCAGTACCCCAAAACCACATGGGTTGCTGCAAAGGAATCTTCAGCAGATCCATCCACTCTATCTGGCTTCACTTGTGCTAACCCCATTGTCATTGATGAATCCTTTGGTGCAAACTATAAACTGTTTAAGAATCAGAATGGTGAAATGTTTGCCAGGTACATTGGTACTAACTGTAGGAATGGACCGCCTATGAAGAAGATCTGGGTACCGAAAAAGTGTTTGGAGAATCTTCCTGTGAATGTCATCATGACACCACAGGTGAAGAAGACAAACCCCAGACCACAGGCTTCATACGGTCCAAAGGCTTCATACTGACAGAGGACTCACCTGAGTCGCATTAACGCAAATGTTTTGCAGGGAAACCATACTCAGGCCTATGAATATGAGCGCGGTTCATCAAACCGCCATGTTCATAAGGCCAAGAACTATTCTGCTAATTCTTATGAGTACTATTGTCCGCCTGCAAGACTGTTTGCTAGGGCTCCAAAGCCAAAGTTCTCAGATGCTGCACTTAGACTTATTGCTTCTAAGCCACCCTTGAAGATGTGGGTGGCTAAGAAAGCTTAACTTTCTTTTGCAGGGAAGGGTCTCTAGCAGAAAACCAAAATCGTCTTATGCTATTGCTGGGGACCTTAAACATCTTGTAGGGCGCAAGATCAAATGCCCGAATGGTCTTACTATGTACTTCGTTCCTGAATCGCTTGCTACTCTCCCTATCAGTCCTAATCTGGATCTAAGCTTTCATAACCCACTGGTTCGTCAAATGTTTTTGCTTCAAAATTCTCTTCGTGAAGCCTATCCCCCTAACTGCACTGTAGGGTACGACACCAGCGTCTTCAGAATGGATTATTGATAGTGGGTGTACCAATCACATGACTGGCAAAAGAAGCCTTCTTATGGACTCAACCTTACGTCCATCCGACAAGAGTCACATCACATTTGCTGACACTGGTAAAAGTAAGGTATTGGGTCTAGGTAGAGTTGCAATCTCAAAGGATCAACACATGGATAAAGTCATGCTTGTTGAATCCCTTGGCTTCAACTTAATGTCTGTCTCAATGCTTTGCGATTTGAACATGATCGTAATGTTTGGAAAATATCGCTGCCTTGTTCTAATGGAATCTGACAAGTCTCTAGTGTTTGAAGGGTATCGGAAAGATGATTTGTACATGGTAGACTTCTCAGCAGGACCACAGCTTGCCGTATGTCTTCTAGCAAAAGCCTCAGAATGCTGGCTCTGGCATCGGAGGCTAGGGCATGCTGGCATGAGGAACCTCCACACCCTTGCAAAGAAGAAGCATGTCATAGGCATCGAGGGCGTCAATTTCAAGAAAGATCACTTATGTGGTGCCTGTGAAGCAGGAAAGATGATGAGGGCCGAACATCCCTCGAAGACAATCATGACAACCACTCGACCCTTCGAACTACTCCACATGAATCTTTTCGGTCCCACTCATTACTCAACTCTTACTACTACTGCTTGTCTCTATGGCTTTGTCATTGTTGATGATTATTCTAGATATACTTTGGTGCACATAATCCTCTACAAGACTGAAGTGAAGGATGTCTTCAGACGCTTCGCCAATCGAGCAATGAACAACTATGGCGCCAAGATAAAGCACATCAGAAGTGACAATGGCACTGAATTCAAAAACACTGGCCTTGATACATATCTTGATACTTTGGGCATCACACATGAATTCTCAGCTCCGTACACGCCACAGCAGAATGGCGTCATCGAACGCAAGAACAGAACACTCATTGAGATGGCCCGAACGATGCTAGATGAATACAAGACTCCAAGAAAATTCTGGCCTGAAGCTATTGATACTGCATGCTGTACAATCAATCGTGTTTATCTTCACAAGCTTCTGAACAAGACATCTTATGAGCTCCTTACTGGCAAGAAGCCAAATGTCAGTTACTTCAGAGCATTTCGAGCCAGGTGCTGGATCAAGGATCCACATCACACTTCAAAATTTGCACCAAAAGCACATGAGGGTTTTATGCTTGGATATGGAAAGGATTCGCACTCCTACCGAGCCATCAATCTCTTTCATTATAAAGTGGTTGAAACAGTGGATGTGCGGTTCGATGAGACTAACGGTTCACAAAGAGAGCACCCGCCAAATGTGCTAGATGAAGTTTCATCCAGTGAATCAATCAAACTAATGGGAACTGGAGAAATCATACCCTCTGAAGCTCAACCTGAAGAGGAACTTATTATCTCCGCACCGGATCAACCTGAAGACAATGCTCAGCCTGAAGACAATCCCTCTAACAATGACAATGATCAGCAAGAGCAAAATCTTTGCCCTGTACATCCTCGTGTTGCTAATGAAGTGCAGATTGAGAGAATAATTGATAGCATCAATGCACCCGGTCCGCTCACTCGTTCAAGGGCAACTCAGCTAGCAAATTTCTGTGGGCACTTCGCATTTGTCTCAATAACAGAACCCAAGAAAGTTGAAGAAGCCTTCATGGAACCTGAATGGATTCAAGCTATGCAAGAAGAGCTTCAACAGTTTGAGCTGAATAATGTATGGGAACTGGTTAAGCGTCCTGGCCCTCGGAAGCACAATATAATAGGCACCAAATGGATATACCGCAACAAGCAAGATGAGCATGGTCAAGTTGTCAGAAACAAAGCTCGTCTCGTTGCTCAAGGATATACTCAGGTGGAAGGGATTGACTTCGATGAAACATTTGCTCCCGTGGCTCGACTTGAAGCCATACGCATACTGCTGGCCTATGCAAATCATCATAACATACTTCTATATCAAATGGATGTGAAGAGCGCATTTCTCAATGGCAAGATTGAAAGAAGTGTATGTTGCACAACCGCATGGCTTTGAAGATCCAAAACATCCTGACATGGTATACAAGCTCAACAAGGCACTGTATGGCCTCAAACAAGCCCCTCGGGCTTGGTATGACACACTCAAATACTTCCTGAAGAGCAAAGGCTTCATACCTGGTTCCCTCGACCCCACTCTCTTCACGAAGACATATGATGGTGAACTGTTTGTATGCCAAATATAGGTGGATGACATTATCTTCGGTTGCACCAATCAGAAGTACAATGAAGAGTTTGGATATATGATGCAAGAGCAATATCAGATGTCCATGATGGGAGAGCTGAAGTTCTTCCTCGGTCTTCAAATACAACAGCAACGCAACGGCATCTTCATATCTCAAGAGAAGTATCTCAAAGATTGCCTGAAGAAGTTCAGTATGCAAGACTGCAAAGGCTTCACGACGCCAATGCCAGCCAAACATCATCTGGGTCCTGACAACAATGGTAAAGAGTTCGATCAAAAGGTATACCGCTCCATGATTGGTTCTTTACTTTATCTATGTGCATCTAGGCCAGATATTATGCTTAGTGTTTGCTTGTGTGCTCGATTCCAAGCGGCACCAAAGGAGTCGCATCACTTAGCTGTGAAGCGAATTCTTCGATATTTGGCTCACACCCCAACTCTAGGATTATGGTATCCAAAGGGCTCAGAGTTTGATCTGGTTGGATTCTCGGATGCTGATTATGCTGGTGACAAGGTGGATCTCAAGTCTACATCAGGCACATGTCATTTTCTGGGACGATCACTTGTATGTTGGTCTTCAAAGAAGCAGAACTGTGTATCTCTCTCCACTGCTGAATCTTGCTGCGCTCAGCTTTTGTGGATGAAGCAAACACTCAAGGACTATGGCATTCATCTGAAGCAAGTGCCACTCTACTGCGACAACGAAAGCACCATCAAGATTGCCAACAACCCAGTTCAGCACTCGAAGACAAAGCACATTGAAATTCGTCATCACTTTCTCAGAGATCATGTTGTGAAGGAAGACATTGATATCATACATGTCAACACTGAAGAGCAATTGGCAGATATCTTCACAAGCCGTTGGATGAGAAGAGATTTTGCAAGTTACGGTGTGAGCTAAATATCTTGGAATCCTCAAATGTCCTGTGATCAGGCACACGTCCAAACACTTATGCATATTGATGACTTAGATGTGCAACACAAGAAGTAAAGTATATCTTCAATCAATGAAGACATACATTCTAAGTGTGAATACATTAATGTCGAATTTGACTTCGGAGCGCCACGATAATTGTGCGCCGTGTCTGGATCTAATACTTCCTATATGGTGGGTAACGCCACCACCAAAGGTTCTGTTTGAAGTGTTTCACTCATGGCGTTACATTTGCTATGTCTTCACATTTGGTTTGACTTCAGTCTCAACATGTCTTCATGATTATCTTCACTATGTTGATTATATATATACTAGTGTTCTGTCCTCTACAGTATTCACTTATAGCTATGTCTTTGTGTTGAATCTTTTGAACTAAGTGAATGTGATCGGACCCTAACATCTCTATGCTTTCTATCTCAAACTCTATCTCTCCAAATCATATGCATTCTATTGAAACTGTCGAATGTCTTCTCTGCGTCCTTGTCAGCAGAAGATACAGAGACAAACATTAAGTCCGTTTTCAATGCTCATTCCTTCACCTGAAACCCGGAGAAGTGGGAACGACCACCCGACAATCCAGGCGTGCGTGGGACGTGGAACAACCTCCGACATGCTGCATGATGGCCACGTGTTCCTCAGATGTGAATCGCCAGGGGCACCTGTGTAATAACGCTGAGCCGCCCCTGTACCTATAAATACACGCCTCACCGCAGTCATTATCTCTTCTTCCACTCTCGCATGAACCCTAGCACCACCGCTAGCCCTCGACGAAGCCGGCGACGAAGCGCTTCACTGCCGCAACCTCTCCGACACCGTCTTCACGCCGACCGCGGACATCGTCTTCTCCGCCATCGCCGTAGGTGTCCTCCGTCGCCAAGTTAGGGCACAGACGATCAAACTGCTCGGCCTCCTCTTCCACTCCGTCTAGCAGTTCTTCGTGTGGTAAATAAAACTTCCATTTTACGGCCCCTTTGATCCGATAGCTTCGTCACGTTCTACCACAAATAGTTTCTATTCACACAAGTTGGATCTCTTTCATACTGCATCTCATAATATGCCTAGTATATTCACTTATGCTTCACAAAGTAGTTAGATTCCTCACTTGTACTGATCCATGGATTCGTACAAATCTGGAACCAACTCCTTATCTATGAGTGAATGTCTTCGCACGATGAGGTCAATGTCTTCTAAACTGATTTATCTTCAAAATCTTCTGAGAATGCATATGACCTCTTCCCCTTCCCTCGCACCTTAATGCTATTACAGGTACATGTCCGTGGGAGAATCCCTTGGTTCTCATAGTCTGCATTCATTTGCAAAATTCTTACAGCATCATATAAATTCTCCCAAAGCCAGTTCCTGTTTGTCCAGCAAGCGAAAGCCTTTGAAGCCTTTGAATGTATTGAAGCCTTTCAGTTTAAAGTTCATGGCTTCAGAAAAATCTACAAGGAAGGGAGGCAGACAGCGTCGTAGGGGAACATCAAGAGATTTGCCTGATGACCTCTCAGAACTTTACAAGACAGATCCTAAAGAGGATTATAATCAGCGCAAGACCCGAATCTAGTGGATTCGAAGATATTGGGCAGAAAGTGGTACAAATACAGATTCGTGACCAAGGAATATGCTGAGAAGAGTGCTATCAAAAGTCCTTGGGGTGATATTCTCTTCCGAGACCTTCCACCCAAGAAAAAAGCTGAAGCTATTGCTCAGGGTTTCTATCCGTGTATGGTCCGTGGAATTAAGCCTGAAGATGCCGACCCATCATCATTGCTATGGTGTCGTGAAGACAATCTCTTCAAGCGTAACTTCCAGCATGAAAAGGCATCGGCCAAGGAAAACAAGTCATTGGGACTTGACTTCAACCCTGGTCCTTCTACTCCCCGGGCTGACGGCACACGCAATGCAGAACCCAATGTCATAGGTCCTTTCTACAACCTTGAAGGTCTCATCACCCATATCGTGGTTCAAGGGACTGCCGTGAATGAGCCTGCAGATGATGCTGAATCAGATGAAGCGCCTGCAGTGCCGAAGCCAAAGAAACTGAAGCAGCCAAAAGCTTCAAAGCCTGCCTCTGCACCAAAAATCTCATGGGCGAAGCCACTGGCCACTGCACCTCCTGAAGACAGTGTGCAGTCTAAAGATTTGTCATGCATGTCCAAGCCCCAAAAGGTCAAGATGCCTCTGCCACACACCGGCCAAGAACTGACTGCTGATGCCATTCTGCGAAACGATGCCATCGATCTGTCCAGTGATGAAGATCTTGCAGATGACGCTCTTGAGCAACTGATCAAGAGCAAAGAAGAAGCAGAAATCTTCAATGATCTGCCTCTCTTTGATGTGGCTATCATCCACAATTTCATTGATGAGTCGTTTGACACGCCCAATCTCAGCTTCGAAGATCTGCAACTTCCCATTGGCCTTAGTGTCGCCTTCCATGGCGCCATTGCTTCAGAATTAGCTATCGCCCAACGCATTGTTGAACTGAAGCAAAAGATTGACTATGAAAAAGCTCAGTTCAAGGAGCATATGGCCAAGCTCAGCGTGCAAGAGGTGAAAAACTTCAAGATTATGCTGCACGAGCTCAAAGAAGCCTTTCTCAAGAAATGTGCAGAAGCTCAGGGTTCTCGTGAGCGCATGAAGAGCCTAGCTGACAAGTGTGTGCAAGCCTACAATGAGGCTGAGAAGCGCAAGGCCCTTGGGCGTCCTGGCATCGACCCCAGGATGGCTGCAAAGAAGAAGAAGAAGCCCGCTATGGCCGAACCCGACGCACCAAGGCAGGAAGCAGATCCCATTGTCTTCCCAACTAGCATGACTGGCTCGAAGCCAAAGGCCCGGTCAACCGCTTCAGAGCTAAAGAAGACGAGGACTGCTGAGGCTGAAGCCAGAAAGAGGAAACATCCTGAAGCCTCTGCTACTGTTCCCTCCAAGAAGAAGCGGAAGACCAAGAAGGAACGGGCTGCTACCACAGAGCCCTTGATTGTTGAACCCATCTCCATGGTTCACCCTGACGCTGAACCTCAGGAGCGCCAACTGACTGTCCATGAGCCTGCTTTCACAGAGGCTCATGAAGCTGAAGACTTTCCAGCAGCTGATCCCAACGCTGCTGATGACATTGGTCACCATGACCATGTTGAAGATGATGCAGTTCTTCCTCAGCTCGAGCACCAACAGGTATCATCGCCTGTGCTAACGCACAGCGAGCTCATCAGCATTGGTCTTCCTCTGACACCAATTGCTCAGGATGCATCATGGGCTGATCACCCACAAGCACAAGAGGAAGAAGACTTTGAGGCCCAGCCAACTCCAACTCCACAGGCGTCGCCAGCGTTACGCAGGCTGCGCAAAGGACCAAGGCCTCCAGTCTCTGAGTCTGAAGCTAAAGCTGCTGAAGACATTCCGGCTGCATCAGCCGATGAAGAAGAAACCCCAAGCGCTGCTACACCCCCGTCTCACCAAGAAGCTGTTCTCGAGGAGAACATGACTGTGACCGACCCTCCAGCTTGTCAAGTGCAGGTTGAGAATCTTGAGGCTGCCACCACCAACACCAATGAAGCCACTAACGCTGTCATGGCTGAAGCTAATGTGGAGCCTTCACCAACCCAAGCACCAGAAGTCAGTGAAGCCACTGATGCTACTACTTCTATTCCTGCGCCTGCTGCTGGTCCTCAGTTTGACTATCATGTTGAGCACAAGCCTCAGGTACAGAAGCCAATCCCAAGATTGCCCAGGTTTCCAGGTCCTGCATCAGCACCTGGATCCTTCAATGTCAATGGCCTCAAAGCAGACAACACCTTCTTCAATAGCTCCAGGAACCCCTACTCAAGGGAAAGAATATCTTCTGATCAGTTTTGGAGCTATCCATAGCGAAGCTATTACTCCTGCATTCTATACAATCAAGGTCGCATCTTCCCACATAAGCGTCTTGACATTGAAGCAATAGCTGGTCTGCCCTGTCTGGAAGAAGCTCTGGATTGCTACAAAGAGGTTGGATTGCTGCCGTTTGTCACCGACCAAGAGCACTAGAATGAAGAGTTGCTGCTCCAATTCTATGCCACACTTCACATTCGTGGATACAACAGAGATCCGAAGACTTGGGTCCTGGAGTGGATGACAGGAAATGTTCATCACGAAGCCAAAGCCTTTGATATCATTGAGCTCACTGGTCTGCCCACTCCTGGCGATCTCTACGAACCTGGTTGTCAGCTTCACAGTGAAGCTATGGAGAGCATCTTTCAGAAGCCTGAACCAAACATGAGTTACATGCTCAGTATGATGAAGCCATTGCCCCAAGATGCTGCATATCCCAAGGAGTTCTTTGTTGAAGACCTTGAGTATCTGCCAAGGACTATTTATCACATCATAAGGCGAACTCTCTGGCCCATCAAAGGACATTCTCCACATGCCAAGCTGGAAGGTGCAATGAAGACTTTGGTCTTCTATATTCTTCATGGCAAATGCTTCAATGCACAGGACTTCTTCATCCGCCAACTTGCTGCATCAGGCTCTTATTTTTTGGCTTGAAGTTCTACGCTCCATGGATAATGCGGCTGATTAAACTCCACTCCGCTACCTCTAAGTCTTCATAATGCGGAGCATCAAAGTTTTTCTCAGAACATTGAAGGAGTTGAAGCAGTCACTCGTGTGTATCCTTTGGCTGGAACTACACATGCACCACATCCTGCCCTTATTGAAGCCACCAGTAGCACAATTGCCCAACGACCCAAGAAGCGCACTCGTCTTCTCAATGATCGAGAGCTTCTGGTGGCTCTTCATCAGAAACAGGATAGGCATCATGACTGGCTGAAGCGCCAAATGCAAAGCCTCTTGGTGGATGTCAACCGCATTCGCAATCTTGCCACCAAGAATACCTTTGTTGCCCATGAAACCTCTCGACACACATGGAAAGGGCTAACGCTGATGTGCTCTGAAGATGATCTTCAAGAGGATGGCTTCTCTTAACGCTTCAAGTTTGACTCCACACCTCCTTGAAGGGCAGTGCTGCGACGAACTCCATCTCTTGAAGACTCTGAGTTCTCTTCCTCTGCTGCAACTGTGAATGCCAGAGTGATCGAGGATGAAGACGATGCTACTTCACCGCCACCTCCTTCAGCATGCTTCGACACTGCTCCAAGTTCTTCTACACCGCCGAACACCACCGACGACCCTGCTGCTTCACCTACTCTTCATGGGAATGAGTAGATGCTCTATGTCTTCAAACCTTTTTGGTCCTTAATGACAAAAGGGGGAGAAGCATAAGAGTTTGATAGTCTTCAAGCGGGTCCATATGGGCGGTTGCTTTATATTTTGCTTCGTGTTTACAACTCTCGTTTTGATACATTTGGTTCTTTAAGTTGTAACACTTAAACTCGATGGTCGTCTGCTACTTATTTTCCACTTTGTGATGCAATGATAAATTCCGCATGTGCGATGATAAATTCCGCACTTAGATCATTTTGCAGACGTCCATTTTCCGTTATGCATGTCATTATCTTCACATACCTTCACATGCATGGTGGATTGTCATCATAAGTTGAAGAGGATCTCCACAAGCACAACCTGCCATGTGCATTTGCATTCCAAAAGCAAATTACTTATATGCACATCTTCAGGGGGAGCCCTCACAGCTTATGAAGACAATTCCCTATCCTCTTACAATTTCACATATTATATTCCCTGTTCAAAACATCAACTAGTTTGTCATCAATCACCAAAAAGGGGGAGATTGTAAGTGCATCTAGTGCCACCCCTAGTTGGTTTTGGAGTATTGACGACAAACCTAGTTGAGGGACTAATGTGTTTGTGAGAATTGCAGGATAACACTGGTAGAAGTCCCTCATTGATTCGGTTTTCCTACCAGAGATGACCCCTAAAATGTATGAAGACATTGATGTCAAAGGTGGTTTATGAAGATATTCACATTGAAGACTATGACAAGAGAAGACATCGCATGAAGCCTATGGAGCTCGAAGACTTATATCTTTCGTAGTTCTTTTTCTTCTTTGTTGAGTCATAGGAACCACCGTACTGTTAAGTGGGGTCCAAGAGAACCAGTCAGAATGACTGAAGTGATGCTTAACCAAAACCTATGTCTTCGAGTGAAGACTATGAGAGCGAATCTTGTCCAGAGTCGGACAAGTCAGCTTTGCTTGTAGCCTAAGTAAATTTGCCGTGTGTGTTTGAAATCTGACCGTTGGAACACGTGTCAGTTCCTTAGTGACCCAGGGTCATTTCGGACAAATCAGGTCGGGTTGCCTAGTGGCTATAAATAGCCCACCCCCTACAACCATAAACGGTTGGCTGCTTAGAGTTAGAGTACGGCTTTTGTCGTTTGAGAGCAACCCACCTCGCAGCCTTTGAGAGAGAATTCCTTGCGAGGATAAAGCCCTAACCACCCAGAGCCAAAGAGTGTTAGGCATCACTTAAGTCTTCTTGTCTGTGTGATCTGAAGACTTGTTACACTTGAGGACTGTGAATCCTCCAGCCGGTTGGGCGTCGCGTTCTGAGCATCCAAGAGACATTGTGGATCGCTGGTGAACGAAGTCTGTGAAGGTTTGGGAGTCTACCTTGAAGACTTACCAGAGTGACTGGGCGAGGTCTGTGTGACCTTAGCTCAAGGGGAATACGGTGAGGACTGGGTGTCCTGAGCTACGTGTTCAGGACTAGGTGTCCAGGACTTTGTGTCCTCAGGTTTAAATACCTAGCCACCCTAACCAGACGTACAGTTGTCACAACAACTGGAACTGGTCCAACAAATCATCGTCTTCAACGGGTCACTGGTTTCATCCTTCCCTTCCCTTTACTTACTGTTGGTCCTTGTGAAGTCATTGTATGATTGCACTATCTTTTGTCTTCACTGAGTGACTGCGTGTTCTGTTTGGCTTCATAATATCTTCCTACCTGATCCTCACTACATTGCTGCTATTAGTGATTGTGCTTTCACTTCATTGAATACTTGACTATGGTTTGCCTAGTGTAGTCTACCTTCCGCTGCATGGTAATAGGTTTATTTCTATCGTCTGTCTTCGAAACTTCCACGTTTTGAAGACTTTCATAAAAATCACCTATTCACCCCCCTCTAGTCGATATAATGCACTTTCACCAGGTACCTCTCCTCCTTCCTCCTTTATGCCTCTCTCCACCATTCCCCATTGCACTGCTGCCTCCGGCGGCCGCTCGCTGCCTTGCACAACCATGCACGCACCTAGCCGTCTCGGCCCTGCTTGCCGTCCCGCGCGCGCCCCTGCGCCTGCCTGAGCTGCTTCTGCTTACTGTACTGCTAGCTAGCTTTTCAATTTTTACATTGACTAACCTCCTAGACAGACCCTAATCTATGGTTAAACAACTAGTAAAATAACTGAATAAAATATGAGTAGGTAGTATATGATCAATGGGCAATACTAGTGGATATTAGGCCTTTTTACAGGCAATAATAGTGGGTGATGTACCTGGATGTCTGTGGGCGATGCTCTGGTGGTATGTATGATGTCTCCGCTTTTTCTGAGATTGCTGCTGCTATCTCACCAGATTATATGTAGTGTGTCATTATTGCTATGGTCATGTAAGAGAAATGCTTTGCCTTGCTAATTTTACCATGAGATTTGGGGTAATCAGCTAGTTCTGGTCAAAGCAAGTGGTTTTCCTGAGCTATGCCTTGGTTAGAAAATGATGCATGATGGTTTGTTCAGAAGAGGAATAATCCGAGGATAGCACGTATCATGGGGTCAAACCTGGGACCCCTATTGTAATTTGATTTTGATTATTAATTTTTCTGTGAGCAGATGAATTACAGTGTTTGTGTTGTAATGAAACTTGAGCTGAAATAGAACTTGACAGCCTGTACAGTGAATATATATAGTCATTGTAATTTTTGGGAGTAATTTTTGGTGTCAAATCACTCAAGCAGTAACTGAATTTTTAAACTGAACTTGACACAATACTATTCAGTTAATTTGCTTGGACAGTAGTATGCATGCTCATCACTTTATGTATGGTGTTATGCACTGTTATCTCTGTTCAGTTGACTAATGAAGCACTAGCCTCATCCATGGTACAAGTTCACCTGTGAACACTTGAAATTAGTCAGGACATCCCGTACTGATAGATGTAAATTTTGTCCAGTAGGCTTTGAATCACCGGTTTTTCCTGTTTCTAACTCCGAATCTGATATAAACCATACTGTTGGCATAAGTGGTCTTTTGTATATGTGCTGATGCTTTGTTAATATAAAGCTATAGATGATGTTGTACTTGTGATGATGCTACTTGTGATCTTCTGAAATGACCCATTGGTGACTTCATTACACGGGGATAATGATATTGCAGGTACCCCGAGAGGCCCTTGAGTTTATCGGAATGTCGATTAACTTCCGTTCCGGCAAATTCGGGCACTCCATATGTCCTATTTTCAGCAAAGGTCATGCTGAAATTTTCCATGAATTTTAGCATGACTTTGCTAAAAATAGGACATATGGGGTACTTGTGACTAATGTTGATTATCTTCTGCTCAAAATTTATGCTGCTATAATGTTGTAAGGGTGCTAATTGGTCTCTTCTGCTGCTTATCAGAGATGGGGGGAAGCAGCCACCGCCGCTCTGCCTCACCGGAGTACGAGTTGGATGTTTTCGAGTTCTTCACTATCATACTTTGTTCTTCAGTATCAGCCACGAGGCAGGTATATAAAACGAGAGATCTCCCCTTCACCCATCTCATTATGATAACTCTGTTGTTTGCTACATCACTCCTTGTCCCAAATTGCAGAGGTTGCCTGACGCTTTTATGAAGATGCTGGGTGAAGATCCGCCAGATAATGTGAAGCTCCGACAGGCCGGCATCGGGGTTCGCAGGCTATGGGACGTGGAGTTGGTGATCGAGGAGGGCCACATGTACCTGTGTCATGGCTGGGAGAAGTTCTACAGTGCCTACGACCTGCGGACCGGGTACTTTCTTCTCTTGAGGTACGATGATGACGCCACAATGCTCATCATGAAGGTTTTCAACAAGACCATGTGCCGCATGCGCTACGCTGAAGACGAAGATGCCAGTGCGTTCTGCCTCTTCTTATTCCTCCATATTTGGCTTTGTCTCACATCGATTGTTAACGGTCATTGTTGCATTTGGACAGGCAATGGGAGCAGCAGCAGTGACACTGGCTACAGCCAAAGCAGCAGCGATTATGGCTGTAGCAAAAGCAACAGTGATTCTGGCCTTAGCGAAAGCAGCAGCGATTCTGGCAGCAGCAAAGACAACAAGAAGGATGATCCGGACTGGAGTGGGGGAGAAGAGGAGCGGAGTGGGGATGAGGAGCTGCAGGATGACGATGGGCATCAGGCTGAGGATGACCTAGCGCTGGTGGTGGCTGACCAAGGGCAAGAGATGGTGGTGGATGACCAGGTGCAAGAGATGGTGGTGGCTGACCATGGGCAAGAGATGGTGGTGGCTGACCATGGGCAAGAGATGGTGGTGGCTGACCATGGGCAAGAGATGGTGGTGGCTGAGGGTGGCCTCGCGATGGTAGTGGTGCCTGACAATTACCACGCACCGGTGGTGGCGCCGGCGATCCCACAGCTGGGCGACATGACCACGCCAATTGTGGTATAAGACTACATCCCATAGCTGCCTCCACTGCCTCCACCGCCTCGTCGCTCTTGGCGCATCAGGCTGAGGAAGGAGAAGGAGAAGAACAATGAGAACTGAATTATGTCAGGTATGTGAGATCTCCAAAATGATATATATATATATATACTAGTTACCTATTTATCTCTAATATGCTTAGTTTCATATAGGTTAGCTCCAAAATTACTTATGTTAGCACAAAATGATCAAGTTTACATAATAAGTTTATAGTCTTCTTCTTATTCTTCTTCTTATCCAAAATGACATATGTTAGCTTCATTTTACCTAAGTTGGCTCTAATATGCTAACTTAGAGCTTATATGCTTAGTTTCCTATAGGTTAGCTCCAAAATTACTTATGTTAGCACAAAATGATCAATTTTACATAATAAGCTTATAGTCTTCTTCTTATTCTTCTTCTTATCCAAAATGACATAGGTTAGCTTCATTTTACCTAAGTTGGCTCTAATATGCTAACTTAGAGCTTATATGCTTAGTTTCCTATAGGTTAGCTCCAAAATTACTTATGTTATCACAAAATGATCAATTTTACATAATAAGCATATAGTCTTATTCTTATTCTTCTTCTTATCCAAAATGACATTGGTTAGCTTCATTTTACTTAAGTTGGCTCTAATATGCTAACTTAGAGCTTATATGCTTAGTTTCCTATAGGTTAGCTCCAAAATTACTTATGTTATCACAAAATGATCAATTTTACATAATAAGCATATAGTCTTATTCTTATTCTTCTTCTTATCCAAAATGACATTGGTTAGCTTCATTTTACTTAAGTTGGCTCTAATATGCTAACTTAGAGCTTATATGCTTAGTTTCCTATAGGTTAGCTCCAAAATTACTTATGTTAGCACAAAATGATCAAGTTTACATAATAAGCTTATAGTCTTCTTCTTATTCTTCTTCTTATTCTTCTTCTAGTCTTCTTCTTCTTCTCTTCTTCTTCTTCTTCTTCTAACTTCTTGTTTATCATTTTGCAGATTTGATTTAATTCACGGAAGCTTGCATGGATGGAGTGCTTCTTTTCCATTTGTGTTTTTATTTTGTATCAATGTGAAACTTTTGTGAATTGATGGATAACAATGTTGAATGAACATTGTGAAACTTTTGTAATATGTAACGATGGAACTATGTGTTGGCTATGTATGTATATATGATGAAACTTGTGTGTTGGATATGATC
Organism: Triticum urartu; assembly: GCF_003073215.2. Classification (NCBI taxonomy): domain Eukaryota; kingdom Viridiplantae; phylum Streptophyta; class Magnoliopsida; order Poales; family Poaceae; genus Triticum; species Triticum urartu. The sequence goes on from NC_053024.1 coordinate 681,299,470, forward strand.
TGGTGGACGCAGGTAACATCGTTACATAGGGCCCCCTGTATGTAAGCTAAGCAGATCTGTGTTGTATGTTATCTCTAATATTTTTTAACCTGTGAAAATATCAGAAATGAAAAAAAAATCCTAATATTCATACTAGTGGTGCACCATACAAGACACTAATGGCGCAGTGTTATAATCACACTAATGGCGCATCACCCAACAGTGCGCCATTAGTATGCCAAAGCACATGGTTAAATATGGCCCCCTGGGAGGCATACTAATGGCGCATGGTGTTCTATACTAATGGCGCACTGCTCGGTGCGCCATTAGTATACCAGATACTAATGGCGCACCGGTGGTGCGCCACTAGTAAGAAATACTAGTGGCGTCATACTAATGGCGCACCAGTAGTGCGCCATTAGTGGGCAAAACTGGTGCGCCATTACTAGCCCTTTTCCTAGTAGTGCTAGTTTATGCATTGCTACGTAAGGGGCTGGTTTGGATCCATATGTTTCATGATATGGTTAGGTTTACCTTAATTCTTCTTTTGTATTGCGGATGCTTGCGAGAGGGGTTAATCATAAGTTGGAGGCTTTTCCAAGGAAGGGCAGTGTGACGCCCGGATAGTTACGCTATAGTAATTCTCTGCTAATGATGCCACGTCACTTCAATTACTATCGCTAATCTCGTTTTAGTTCGAAACCGATTCAAATTCAAATTCAATTAAAGGCAGATAATAAAAGTTTTCAAACAATGAAACCAAAATGTTCAAGGTGGGTCAGATAAATCATGTGTAAATACGATGGAGAAAGCACACCTTTTTAAAATGTTTAAACACTCTAAAATGAATAAAATAGTAACAATAAAAATTATTTAAATGCTTTCAAAATGTTAAACAATTTCAAAACTATTTTGCTTCGATGCTAAGTGGTTTGTGGCTGTGGCTTAGCTTGCAACCTCTATTTTCTTGCCACTGTAGTATTTTACTAAAATGAGAAATAAAAGAAAACAAATAAACAGAAACTATAAAAGAAAATAAGGTTTAAAAAAATGGAAAGCCCCAGGCCAACTGGGCCATCCGGCCCAACTCCTCCCTGGCCCAACCGGCCTCCCATATCCCCCCACCATAGGAAACCTTAACCCAACCACCCGCACTCCCCCCCATGCCGTTCCCCCCTCCCGATCCAATCTGGATCGGGGACGAGACCCCCACTCGCCCCACCCCGCTCGCTCCCCTCGTTCCCCTCCACCTCGCGCCGCACGCACGCATCGTGCCTGGGGGAAGAGATCCCCGCGCCCGATCCACCCACCAACCCTCACCGCCCCCTCTCCCCGATCTGGACGCGCCCCCGACCCCGTCGTCATCGCCGACGCCAGGCGCCGCCTCGCCTGCGCTGCCCCAACGTCGCCGCCCTGCGCCGGACCGACCATCGCCACCGACTGGGACGACCACGCCGGACGCCATCGCCGCTCCTCTCCTGCGTCACCGCGTCCCCGTCCTCCTCCCCAAAGGCTCCACCGAGCCTCGCCGACCCTCCTCTCTGCAACGTCGGTGAGGCACCGTCCTCTCCTCCTCCCGCCCGCGTGCTCGAACCCCGGTGCCACGCACCGCGTGCCCCGATCTTGCTGCTCTTCCTCCTGCCGCACGCGCTCACCACGCGCTCCGGATGACCCCATACCGCGCGCTCACGGACGCGACCTTCTCCCCGCGCCGTGGCCACCGGCACCCCCTGCACGCGCCCGTGCGCGCCCACCCGCGCCCACGGCCATCGCTGCCGGACGCCCGCGCCCGAGACGGTGCTCTGCCCGCTCCTGCTCACGGCCTCCTCGCCCCGCTCCCTCGACCATCCCATGCCCCGTGCCCCTGCTCCACGGCTGCTGCTGCCTCCTCTACCCACCGCAACCGCCATGCCACTACCTCCCCAGGTCGCCGTGGCCTCGCCTGTGCTGCTTCCTCGCCGCCCCGGCCGCCTGGCCGGCGCCGTGGCCACCGGCCTCCCCCTGCACCGCCCACCTGCCGGGTCCGCCCGCACTGGCGTGCACTCGAACGAACGGGTGCTGGACACCCATTGCGCCCATCTCCACCCCAGCACCCGTTAGCCCGAACCGCTGTGGCCCCTGTGGCCCAATGACACAGGGGCCCACGCCCCAGAACTTTATTAAAAAAAAGAAGAATTAAAAATAAATAAATAAATAAATAATAATTACATTAATTAATTAATCAATAAGTGAATTAATTAAGTTAATTAATCATGTTTAATTAATCTAATTAACTAGTTAGTTTAATTAAATAGTAATTAGTTTAACTAAGACCTAATTAACCTAAACAGTGTATGACAGGTGGGTCCCACTGGACCCACATGTCAGTTTGACCCAGTCAACTCTGTTGACTGCTGGAGTCAGCATGACATCATGCTAATGTCATTAATTTATTTTCGAATTAATTTAAATAATTAATTAAATACCAGAAATTAATAAAATCTTTAGAAAATCATATCTTTTAATCCGTAACTCGGATTAAAATATTTTCAACATGAAAGTTGCTGAGAATGACGAGACGAACCCGGATACGCAGCCCGTTCATCTGCCACACACCCCTAACATATCAAACTTGCAACTTTCCCCCTCCGGCTCCTCTGCCCGAAAACGCGAAACACCGGGGATTCTTTCCCGAATGTTTTCCCCCTTCACCGGTACCCCCTCGTACCGCGTTAGGGCAGACCTAACATCACGTTTTGTCATGTCATGCATCATTATGCATCTGTTTGCATCACATTTATTGTTTCTTCTCCCTCTTCTCTCGCTAGACACCGAGACCGACGCCGCTGCTACCCAGTACGACTATGGTGTTGACGACCCCTCTCTCTTGCCAGAGCAACCAGGCAAGCCCCCCCTTTGATCACCAGATATCGCCTACTCTTCTCTATATTGCTTCCATTAGAGTAGTGTAGCATGTTACTGCTTTCCGTTATTCCTATCCTGATGCATAGCCTGTCCTTACTACTACTGTTGTTACCATTACCTGCTATCCTACTGCTTAGTATAGGATGCTAGTGTTTCATCAGTGGCCCTACACTCTTGTCCGTCTGCCATGCTATACTACTGGGCCGTGATCACTTCGGGAGGTGATCACGGGTATATACAATATACTTTACACTGTTACATTACTGGTGATACTGTTTGGAGATGGGGGCTGAAGGGGCAGGTGGCGCCATCCCGGTAAAGCTGGGCCTGGGTTCCCGACGGCCCCCGACTGTTACTTTGAGGCGGAGCGACAGGGCAGGTTGAGACCACCTAGGAGAGAGGTGGGCCTGGCCCTGGTCGGCGTTCGCAGATACTTAACACGTTTAACGAGATCTTGGTATTTGATCTGAGTCTGGCTACTGGCCTATACGCACTAACCATCTACGCAGGGACAGTTATGGGCACTCGACGTCGTGGTATCAGCCGAAGCCTTCGTGACGTCAGCGACTGAGTGGCGCACGCCGGATTGGACCGTAAGCCTGCTCTTGTATTAAGGGGGCTAGTTCTGCTTCCGGCCGCGTTCGCAACGTGCAGGTGTGCAAAGGGCGATGGGCCCAGACCCCTGCGCCATAGTATTTAGACCGGCGTGCTGACCTCTCTGTTGTGCCTTGGTAGGGCTGCGACGTGTTGATCTTCCAAGGCCGGGCATGACCCAGAAAAGTGTGTCCGGCCAAATGGGATCGAGCGTGTTGGGTTATGTGGTGCACCCCTGCAGGGAAGTTAATCTATTCGAATAGCCGTGATCTTCGGTAACAGGACGACTTGGAGTTGTACCTTGACCTTATGACAACTAGAACCGGATACTTAATAAAACACACCCTTCCAAGTGCCAGATACAACCGGTGATCGCTCTCTCACTGGGCGACGAGGGGAGGATCATCGGTTAGGATTATGCTATACGATGCTACTTGGAGGTCTTCAGTCTACTCTCTTCTACATGCTGCAAGACGAGGCTGCCAGAAGCGTAGTCTTCGAAAGGACTAGCTATCCCCCCTTATCTCGGCTTTCTGCAGTTCAGTCCACATATAATAGCCTTATTCCAGTTGATACCAATGCATACATATGTAGTGTAGCTCCTTGCTTGCAAGTACTTTGGATGAGTACTCACGGTTGCTTTCTCCTTCTCTTCCCTCTATCCTTTCTACCTGGTTGTCGCAACCAGATGCTGGAGCCCAGGAGCCAGACGCCACCGTTGATGGCGACAACTACTACTCGGGAGGTGCCTACTACTACGTGCTGCCCGCTGACGACGACCAGGAGTAGTTTAGGAGGATCCCAGGAAGGAGGCCCGCGCCTCTTTCGATCTGTATCCCAGTTTGTGCTAGCCTTCTCAAGGCAAACTTGTTTAACTTATGTCTGTACTCAGATATTATTGCTTCCGCTGACTCGTCTATGATCGAGCTCTTGTATTAGAGCCCTCGAGGCCCCTGGCTTGTAATATGATGCTTGTATGACTTATTTTATTTGTAGAGTTGTGTTGTGATATCTTCCTGTGAGTCCTTGATCTTGATCGTACACATTTGTGCGCATGATTAGTGTACGGTCAAATCGGGGGCGTCACAAGTTGGTATCAGAGCCGACTACCTGTAGGAATCCCCCTTCCACACTCCTTGGCCGAAGTTGAGTCTAGTCGATGAAAAATGTTTTACTAACATGGCTGTGCGGCCAATGGGCCCACGTCGCCATTGGGTGGTAGTAGGATCTTTGTTTCCTGACCTATACTCTGGGACTCTGACATCTCTCCTATTCAGGTTAAATGAATTTTGCTAAAATCTAACATTAGGATCTCGTTATCACTTCTCCCGGAGAGCCCTTCATTACAGATGATCGACTGCATTAACAGAAGATTCTAATAATACTCTCCAATGTTCTCCTGAAACTTTGTGCCATTGCTTTTGCAATTCCCTACCATCGAAAAATCCCTATGGATAAATATTTACACCTGTCGTTCTTACTTTTATTCCCAGTAGGTCTTGTTATTACAAGATACCCCGAAATACTCGTCGTTGTTTCGATAATCCTTTGATCTTACTGCCTTACCGTTCTTTGTCACCTGAATACCCCTACAGATAATTGTCGCACTTATCGAGTATCCGCTCATCCCCCAGTTGTTCATGTGTTTCAAAATGGTCATCGAAATACTATTCGATCCTCCAATAAACCTTAGTAGCTTATTGCTCTGCAATACTTGTCTGCTTGCATGATGGATGCTTTCCATATATCTGGCAATATTCGTTAGTATCCTTAGGCGCCGTCATTTTGATCCCTTTGATTCAACATGAGTGTGAATGCATGCAATCATCAGTTGATCCTTTTAAATTATCTTTCCGGCTCAGACGTCATTTTAAACATGAGCTGGTTCTCAACTAATCCAATTGCCGTCGATTTGTACCCCTAAGGCTATTCAACTTATCCATCCCTAATCAGAACATTACTTCTGATCCCTTGATTTGAAAATCGTAATTCCTTTGCATTTGAGCTCTGGATTAGTCAGTTGTTTCCATAATCCAATGCCTTTGCATTGTTACTTCCTCTGGTTGTGTGCCGATACTCACGTCAGCTCTGTTATGGACCGGCAGAACCTTTTATGGATTTTATCCGACAACGTCCTTCATATTCAGTAACCTTGTGATCCTTCCGTCGGATACATAATGCCTTTGGTAAATGGTATCATCTACTTTCTCAACATTGCTCTACTTTTCGAGCTTGTGATATTTACTCTTGAAACTTGTGGTATATGTTTCTAAGAAGCCCTTATGGGTTGAGCATATGCCTTCTCTAAACTGTGTGAACTCGGAAGTTTTCACGAGTCATACTCATCTGGTATTTCACCAGGTAAAACTTTCAACACTAATGCCTTTATCAAAGCAAAAAGTGAATGGAAGGTTATACATTGAAGAAGTGGGAGTCGACCTCGCACCTTGCGTTCATGCCCAGGGACACGATGTATAACTTGTCATGGAAGCTGCTCGTAAAAATAATTACCCCTTGTTATAAGTTCATCTTGTATCCGTGGTTCGATCCTTTATGATCGTGGATTCTGACCATGTTCTCCTTTAACTACCATTTCTCGTGCAAGTTTAAGCACTTGTCTTCTGCAGAGCAATACCCCAGTCCAACCTCTACGTTGGTCCGTCATCGAGTATTACCCCTCTGGTATCTCGAGATTATCACGGAACTGCATAACTTCTTATGAGTTATTCTTCAATTATTATTTCTCACTGATTCCAAAATTTTCCCCGGGTTCAGAGTTGTTAGACACTCAAGGACACCGACAGTGAATCGAGTCTGTACTCCGATTCAATAACTATAAGTAAGTTTTATTGCTTATGAGTTTAATAATCCTTCAAGTCATTCCTAGCCCGGTTGGCTATATCATTATCATGCTAAATTTTAACTATGCTACCTGGTCCTTCTTCATGGAACACAATTTTCGACGCTGAGCTAAGCTTACGTTGATTTCCTTGTCTTATCATTCCACCTCAGACAACAATCTTGGTTTCAAGTTTGTGTCATAACCATGGTTCCAATAACCTTCCGCTTATCATTCGTTTTACTAGATGTCATCACCAATTGATTACATCTTCATGAAATCTCTCGACAAATGTGTCGTGATCATCATCAGCATTCCGAGATCTTCCAAGATATCAATTGAGTTCATGATGAAGAAATACCATCCTTACCCTCGATGATTTGTGTTATCATCGATCACTTTATTGACTTCCCTCCAACACAAACTTGTTCGTGTTTTGTGTTATACCTTGATTTCCTTGCTATCCAGCATTTGTTCTTCTTTACCTTGGAGTATTACCATCTTTAATGTCAAGAAAGTCGTGAGAATTTCACCACCTCTTAAGGATTCTTGATACAGGTAATACTTCTCACTATCACTTTTCTTTCTTGGTCCCCGTGTTGGTTCTAACCGGGATACCAACAGGTGAACGGAGCTGTTTGGATTCTACCCTTCTAGCAACCCTACTGCTTTGAAGTTAATGGTCGAACGTTCATTCTTAGACTATTGATCACTGAATCACCATTCTAACATTTGATCATGCTACCTAAGGCCATACTTTGGGCACCCTTTTCAACTAATGTTTAATTGTGTATGTTTTTCCTTGAGCAGACATCATTATATCATTTGATCCAACAAATGTTATCTCCTTGTTCACATAACTATGGAAATCCATCTTTTGGACACCTCGTTGAATTATTGTTGAGTCCATCAGCCACCTCCTCATCCTCTCCTTGGCTTAATGATGGATCCCTTCGTGTATCCAGAGTCTGACCTTTGATTGAAGACCATGTCAATGCTATCTCGAAGCATGTCTGTGGTACTCCATTTTTCAAAGAGAACATTTGAAGCCCAATGCTAAATGTTTCCTGCTCAATTACCCAAACACCACTGTATGGGTAATGTTATGAGATTCCTTCCCTCTTACCTAAAGGGTTTTCTATGTTATATCCTGTCATAGATATCATGTTCTGCTTGTCCTTGGGAAGGATATACCCTTGAAATATGTGTTTAAGCACATTTTCCTTTCCATTGTTCTGTTTAATCTGGTAATCATAATCTCCTTTCCATTGGTTGGTTTAACGTTTCTTGTGATCTTTATGATCTAAGCAGTATGTAAACACCTCGGTGTACAACTCTATCAGTAAGACCCTGTTACTATTGTTGATGACATTCCGGTAACCACCGATGGATGAGAACTTTGCCTATTGGTCCGCCTCGTTTCAACGAGCAGGAAAATGGTTCTCTTCGTCCCTCGCCCTTGGTACCGACGTTGTTTTCAACATAACTAATGGGCTACCCTCTAACATGCCTTGCTATCATGACCGTGCAAGATGTCACCACTCCTTCTACCTTTATCCCGTATGGTGGGCCCATAACCCACAGTTTCACAGGATCGAAACTTGACTCTCCTGTACACCGCCGGTTTCCAAAGTTACTCCTCGCTCGTGGCCTCGTATGTAATTCACGAGCCACCTTCAGGTCTGATATCGCACACAATAATTATTCTGTTGCTTTGAAGCCCCTTTTACCTTCTGTCTAGGCATTGAATGATTGCTTGGCTGCTTGAAACTTCTTATTGTACCTTCCAACTTTACTCTCGATGTGTTTTATTTGTTCAACTCGAGAGGTACTCGTGTGTTCATTCCTGGGATAACCCCATATGATTTCCCCTTATACCATTCTATCATTGTAGGGCAGCCCCTTACCTATTCGTAAGTACGACAGAATTTCCGAAGAAAGGAGGACGACTTCATCATAATGACCTGGGTCAGAGGAATGAAGACATCAATTTATTGGACCGGCCTCTTCGAGAAGAGCAAGCCAGGGTAAGAAGACCCGCTAGATTCGTTACCAAACCTTTCCCCCTTTCACTACCTCTTAAATCTCGGGACGAGATTTCTTGTAGTGGAGGAGAATTGTGACGCTTGACGCCCGGATAGTTACGCCTACAGTATTTCTCTGCTATGATGCACGTCACTTCAATTACTATCGCTAATCTTCGTGTTAGTTCGAAACGATTCAATTCAAATTCAATTAAAGGCAGATATAAAAGTTCAAACAATGAAACCAAAATGTTCAGGTGGGTCATAAATCATGTGTAAATACGATGGAAGAAAGCACACCTTTATAAAATGTTTAAACACTCTAAACTGAATAAAATAGTAACAATAATAATTATTTAAATGCTTTCAAAATGTTAAACAATTTCAAAACTATTTTGCTTCGATGCTAAGTGGTTTGTGGCTGTGGCTTAGCTTGCAACCTCTATTTTCTTGCCACTGTAGTATTTTACTAAAATGAGAAATGAGAAATAAAAGAAAACAAATAAACAGAAACTATAAAAGAAAATAAGGTTTAAAAAAAATGGAAAGCCCCAGGCCAACTGGGCCATCCGGCCCAACTCCTCCCTGGCCCAACCGGCCTCCCATATCCCCCCACCCTAGGAAACCCTAACCCAACCACCCGCACTCCCCCCATGCCGTTCCCCCCTCCCGATCCAATCTGGATCGGGGACGAGACCCCCACTCGCCCCACTCCGCTCGCTCCCCTCGTTCCCCTCCACCTCGCGCCGCACGCACGCATCGTGCCTGGGGGAAGAGATCCCCGCGCCCGATCCACCCACCAACCCTCACCGCCCCTCTCTCCCCGATCTGGACGCGCCCCCGACCCCGTCGTCATCGCCGACGCCAGGCGCCGCCTCGCCTGCGCTGCCCCACCGTCGCCGCCCTGCGCCGGACCGACCATCGCCACCGACCGGGACGACCACGCCGGAGGCCATCGCCGCTCCTCCCCTGCGTCGCCGCGTCCCCGTCCTCCTCCCTAAAGGCTCCACCGAGCCTCGCCGCCCCTCGTCTCTGCAACGTCGGTGAGGCACCGTCCTCTCCTCCTCCCGCCCGCGTGCTCGAACCCCGGTGCCGCACACCGCGTGCCCCGGTGTTGCTGCTCTTCCTCCTGCCGTACACGCGCTCACCACGCGCTCCGGATGACCCCATACCGTGCGCTCACGGCCGCGACCTTCTCCCCGCGCCGTGGCCACTGGCGCCCCCTGCACGCGCCCGTGCGCGCCCACCCGCGCCCATGGCCATCGCTGCCGGACGCCCGCGCCCGAGATGGTGCTCTGCCCGCTCCTGCTCACAGCCTCCTCGCCCCGCTCCCTCGACCATCCCACGCCCCGTGCCCCTGCTCCACGGCTGCTGCTGCCTCCTCTACCCACCGCAACCGCCGTGCCGCTACCTCCCCAGGTCGCCGTGGTCTCGCCTGTGCTGCTTCCTCACCGCCCCGGCCGCCTGGCCGGCGCCGTGGCCACCGGCCTCCCCCTGCACCGCCCCCCCTGCCGGGTCCGCCCGCACTGGCGTGCACTCGAACGAACGGGTGCTGGACACCCATTGCGCCCATCTCCACCCCAGCACCCGTTAGCCCGAACCGCTGTGGCCCCTTTGGCCCAATGACACAGGGGCCCACGCCCCAGACCTTTATTAAAAAAAAGAAGAATTAAAAATAAATAAATAAATAATAATTACATTAATTAATTAATCAATAAGTGAATTAATTAAGTTAATTAATCATGTTTAATTAATCTAATTAACTAGTTAGTTTAATTAAATAGTAATTAGTTTAACTAAGACCTAATTAACCCAAACAGTGTATGACAGGTGGGTCCCACTGGACCCACATGTCAGTTTGACCCAGTCAACTCTGTTGACTGCTGGAGTCAGCATGACATCATGCTGATGTCATTAATTTATTTTCGAATTAATTTAAATAATTAATTAAATACCAGAAATTAATAAAATCTTTAGAAAATCATATCTTTTAATCCGTAACTCGGATTAAAATATTTTCAACATGAAAGTTGCTCAGAACGACGAGACGAACCCGGATACGCAGCCCGTTCATCCGCCACACACCCCTAACTTATCAAACTCGCAACTTTCCTCCTCCGGCTCCTCTGCCCAAAAACGCGAAACACCGGGGATTCTTTCCCGAATGTTTTCCCCCTTCACCGGTACCCCAACGTACCGCGTTAGGGCACACCTAACATCACGTTTTGTCATGTCATGCATCATTATGCATCTGTTTGCATTATATTTATTGTTTCTTCCCCCTCTTCTCTCGCTAGACACCGAGACCGACGCCGTTGCTACACAGTACGACTACGGTGTTGACAACCCCTCTCTCTTGCCAGAGCAACCAGGCAAGCCCCCCCTTTGATCACCAGATATCGCCTACTCTTCTCTATACTACGGGCATATACAATATACTTTACACTGTTACATTACTGGTGATACTGTTTGGATATGGGGGCTGAAGGGGCAGGTGGCTCCATCCCGGTAGAGGTGGGCCTGGGTTCCCGACGGCCCCCAACTGTTACTTTGAGGCGGAGCGACAGGGCAGGTTGAGACCACCTAGGAGAGAGGTGGGCCTGGCCCTGGTCGGCGTTCGCAGATACTTAACACGTTCAACGAGATCTTGGTATTTGATCTGAGTCTGGCTACTGGCCTATACGCACTAACCATCTACGCGGGGACAGTTATGGGCACTCGACGTCGTGGTATCAGCCGAAGCCTTCGTGATGTCAGCGACTGAGTGGCGCGCGCCGGATTGGACCGTAAGCCTGCTCTTGTATTAAGGGGGCTAGTTCTGCTTCCGGCCGCGTTCGCAACGTGCAGGTGTGCAAAGGGCGATGGGCCCAGACCCCTGCGCCATAGGATTTAGACCGGCGTGCTGATCTCTCTGTTGTGCCTTGGTAGGGCTGCGACGTGTTGATCTTCCAAGGCCGGGCATGACCCAGAAAAGTGTGTCCGGCCAAATGGGATCGAGCGTGTTGGGTTATGTGGTGCACCCCTGCAGGGAAGTTAATCTATTCGAATAGCCGTGATCTTCGGCAACAGGACGACTTGGAGTTGTACCTTGACCTTATGACAACTAGAACCGGATACTTAATAAAACACACCCTTCCAAGTGCCAGATACAACCGGTGATCGCTCTCTCACTGGGTGACGAGGGGAGGATCATCGGTTAGGATTATGCTATACGATGCTACTTGGAGGTCTTCAGTCTACTCTCTTCTACATGCTGCAAGACGAGGCTGCCAGAAGCGTAGTCTTCGAAAGGACTAGCTATCCCCCCTTATCTCGGCTTTCTGTAGTTCAGTCCACATATAATAGCCTTATTCCAGTTGATACCAATGCATACATATGTAGTGTAGCTCCTTGCTTGCGAGTACTTTGGATGAGTACTCACGGTTGCTTTCTTCTTCTCTTCCCTCTATCCTTTCTACCTGTTTGTCGCAACCAGATGCTAGAGCCCAGGGGCCAGACGCCACCGTTGATGGAGACTACTACTACTCGGGAGGTGCCTACTACTACGTGCTGCCCGCTGACGACGACCAGGAGTAGTTTAGGAGGATCCCAGGCAGGAGGCCTGCGCCTCTTTCGATCTGTATCCCAGTTTGTACTAGCCTTCTTAAGGCAAACTTGTTTAACTTATGTCTGTACTCAGATATTGTTGCTTCCGCTGACTCGTCTATGATCGAGCTCTTGTATTCGAGCCCTCGAGGCCCCTGGCTTGTAATATGATGCTTGTATTTCTTATTTTATTTGTAGAGTTGTGTTGTGATATCTTCCCGTGAGTCCTTGATCTTGATCGTACACATTTGTGTGCATGATTATTGTACGGTCAAATCGGGGGCGTCACAGGCAGCACCCAAGCACCGGTCCACCAACATATCAAATTATCAAAGTAACGCACGCGAATCATATGAGCATGATGAAAACTAACTTGACAACAATTCCCATGTGTCATCGAGAGCGCTTTGCTTTATATAAGAGTTTGTCCAGGCTTGTCCTTTGCTACAAAAATGATTGGGCCACCTTTCTGCTCCTTAGATACTTTATTTACTTATTACCCGTTACAATTTATCTTATCACAAAACTATCTGTTACCGATAATTTCAGTGCTCGCAGAGAATACCTTGCTGAAAACCACTTGTTATTTGCTTCTACTCCACGTTCGGTTCGGCACTCTTACTTATCAAAAGGACTACGATAGATCCCCTATACTTGTGGGTAATCAAGACTCTTTTTTGGCGCCATTTCCGGGGAGTGAAACACCTTTGGTGAGTGGAATTTGGTAAGGAAACATCTATATAGTGTGCTGAAATTTACTGTCACTTGTTACTATGCAAAGTAATCCTTTGAGGGGCTTGTTCATGGTATCTGCACCTCGACTGGAAAATCAAAGAGCTGCTCCTCAACCTACTCCACCTACTGAAAATATTTATTATGAAATTCCTTTGGGTATGATAAAGAAACTGCTATCTAATCCTTATGCAGGAGATGGAACATTACATCCCTATATGCACCTAATCTATGTGGATGAAGTTTGTGGATTATTTAAGCTTGCAGGTATGCCCGAGGATGTTGTCAAGAATAAGGTCTTCCATTTATCTTTGAAGCGAAAGACATTAAAATGGCATATGCTATTGGATGATATTGGATCATGGAACTAGAACCGATTGAAATTGGAATTTCATCAGAATTTTTATCCTATGCATCTGGTTCATCATGATCATATATATATATATATACATACATATACATACATATATATATATATATATTGGCCTCGTGAAGGAGAAAGTATCGCTCAAGCTTGGGGAGGCTTGAGTCAATGTTATATTCATGCCCCAATCATGAGCTCTCAAGAGAAATTATTATTCAAACTTTTTATGCTTGGCTTTATCATAGTGATCGATCCATGCTCGACACTTCTTGTACTAGTTCCTATATGAAGAAGGATATTGAAATGAAATGGGATTTATTTGAAAGAATTAAACACAACTCTGAAGATTGGGAACTCGACAAAGGTAAAGAGTCAGGTATAAACCTCAATTTTGATTGTGTTAAATCTTTTATGGATACCGATGCATTTCATGATTTTAGCACTAAATATGGACTTGACTCTGAGATTGTAGCTTTTTTCTGTGAATCTTTTGCTACTCATGTTGATCTCCCTAAGGAGAAGTGGTTTGAATATCAACCTTCCATTGAAGTTAAAGTAGTAGAACCTACTAAAGTTGAAGAAGAAACTATTACTTACAATGTTGATCCTATTGTTCCTATTGCTTATATTGAGAAACCACCTTTTCCTATTAGAATAAAGGATCATGCTAAAGCTTCAACTGTGGTCAACAAAAGTTATATTAGAACAACCAAACCCTCTGAGCAAATTAAAGTTGAACCTAGTATTGCTATGGTTAAAGATCTCTTGGTTGAGAATATCAATGGGCATGTTATTTATTTGTGTGATCAAGCTGCTAGGATTGCTAAACCCGATATGAAAGATAAATATAGACTCGTTGTTCGCATGCCTGCTGTTTCTGTTAAAATAGGAGATCATTGTTATCATGGCTTATGTGATGTGGTGCTAGTGTGAGTGTAATTCCTTACACCTTATATAAATAAATTATGAATGATATTGCACATGCTGACATAGAAGATATTGATGTTACTATTAAGCTTGCTAATAGAGATACTATTTCACCAATTGGGATTGTTAGAGATGTTGAAGTCTTGTGTGGGAAGATCAAATATCCTGCTGATTTTCTTGTTCTTGCTTCCCCACAAGATAATTTTTGTCACATTATATTTGGTAGACCCTTCTTGAATATTGTTAATGCTAAGATAGACTGCGACCAAGATATTGTTACCCGTTGGTTTGGGGGATATGTCTCGTGATTTTAATTTCTATAATTTTCGTAGATAGCCCCATGATAAAGAATTTCCTAGTAAGGATGGAATTATTGGTCTTGCTTCTATTGCTGTGTCTCCGAATGATCCTTTAGAACAATATTTGCTAGACCATGAAATTATATGTTTAGGAATAAAAGAATGGAAATAGATGAAGTATTCTTTAAACAAGGGCCAATATTGAAACACAATTTGCCTATTGAAATCCTTGGAGATCCTCCTCGACCTAAGGGTGATCCTGTGTTTGAGCTTAAACAATTACCCGATACTCCGAAATATGCTTATCTTGATGAAAGGAAGATATATCCTGGTATTATTAGTGCTAACATTTCAGAGCATGAAGAAAAGAAATTATTGAAAACTCTGAAGAAGCACCATGCCGCCATTGGATATACTCTCGATGATCTTATGGGCATTAGTCCCACTCTATGTCAGCAGAAAATCAAATTGGAGAAAGATGTTAAACCAGTTGTTGATCATCAACGATGGTTAAATCCTAAGATGAAAGAAGTGGTAAGAAATGAAATACTAAAACTTCTGGAGGCGGGTATTCCTAAGTTTAGTTCATTGTGTCCCTAAGAAGGGAGGTGTCATTGTTGTTCCTAACAATAAGAATGAATTGATTCCACACAGAATTGTTACATGTTATAGAATGGTTGTTGATTTTCATAAATTAAATAAAGCTACTAGAAAAGATCATTACCCTCTACCTTATATTGATCAAATGCTAGAAAGATTATCCAAGCATACACATTTTTGCTTTCTAAATGGTTATTCCGGTTTCTCTCAAATACTCGTGTCGAAAGATGATCAAGAGAATACCACTTTTACTCGACCTTTCGGTACCTTTGCTTATAGATGTATGCCTTTTGGTTTATGCAATGCACTTGCTACCTTTCAAAGATGTATGACTGCTATATTCTCTGATTTCCGTGAAAATATTATTAAGGACTTCATGGATGATTTCTCCATTTACGGAACTTCTTTCGATGATTGCTTAAGCAACCTTGATTGAGTTTTGCAGAGATGTGAAGAAACTAATCTTATATTGAATTGGGAGAAGTGCCACTTTATGGTTAATGAAGGTATTGTCTTGGGGCATAAAATTTCTGGAATAGGTATTGAATTCATAAAGATAAAGTAGATGCTACTGAAAAGATGTCGTGTCCTAAAGATATTAAAGGCATAAGAAGTTTTCTTGGTCACGCTGGTTTCTATAGGAGGTTTATTAAAGACTTCTCTAAAATTTCTAGGCCTCCCACTAATCTCTTGCAAAAAGATGTTCCTTTTGTTTTTGATGATGATTGTGTAGAAGCATTTGAAATGCTTAAGAAAGCCTTGATTTTTTGCACCTATTGTTCAGCCACCTGATTGGAATTTACCCTTTGAAATTATGTGTGATGCTAGTTATTATGTTGGTGGTGTTGTTCTAGGACAAAGAGTAGCTAAGAAATTGAATGTTATTCATATGCTAGTAAGCCTCTAGACAATGGCCATAGAAATTATGCTACCACTGAAAAAGAATTTTTAGCAGTTGTATTTGCATGTGATAAGTTCAGACCTTATATTGTTGATTCCAAAGTAACTGTTCACACTGATCATGCTGCTATTAAATATCTTATGGAAAAGAAATATGCTAAACCTAGACATATGAGATGGGTTCTCTTGCTACAAGAATTTGATTTGCATATTATTGATAGAAAGGGAGTTGAAAAGACCGTTGCAAGCATCTTGTCTAGGTTAGAAAATGTTATTGATGACCCACTACCTATTGATGATAGCTTTCCCGATGAACAACTAAATGTCATAAATGCTTCTCGTAATACTCCATGGTATGCTGACTATGCGAATTATATTGTTCCTCAATTTATACCATCACTACTGCAGGATGCTGCTAACGCGACACTATGATTGGAGACCCTTCGAGAAACTGTGTGCGATGCAATAATTGCAAACGGGGGTGTATGAAAACCGTAAGAAATGATGCAAACCGTTTGCGATGAATGATACATCAAACACAGTTCAGATTATAGTTTCATGTGCAATGAGGGGCATACAGTTGATCTGTACGAACTGTTTGCGATGAGACAGAACAATAGAAATGGGCAGCCAGATCAAGGTGGGTGGGATATACGACATACAGTTCACTCCGATGAACCGTTTGCGATGAGTGAGGTGAACACAAACGATTCGGCGTAACAAGATGTGTGCGATACCCGGCAAACAGGTCGGTTATCAGGATTGTGTGCGATTATTATAGACAGTCCATACGGTCTTTTTTTGTGAATTGTGTGCTCGTCCGGGCACACAGTTCAACAAACCAACCTGTTGGCGATATTGTAGAAGATCTCTGTCGAATACATATTACTAACCGTCTACGATGAGATTGATAGGATAAATGGAGATATATACAGTCTTCTTAATTTAGTCCTTCTTCTTCTTCTTGTTCTTGTTGGATGGCCCTACGACATCGTCTTGGCGAGGACGCTTCTTGCCGCTGACTGTTGGCTTTTCATCGCCGCCGTCGTCATCATCGTTGCTGTCGTCGTCCTCCTCCTCCTCGTTCGACCATTCCTCCTCCTCATCATCATCGTCCTCTTCTTCGTCCTCCGACAGCTCCTCGTCTGTCTGGTTATTGTCTGACGACTCCGGAGGCGGCGTCCCTTCCATGAACCGGATATAATCGAGGTTGGGGCTCGACGCCGGACTCATGGAAGACGAGCGGGATGATTCCGATGTTGACGTATCATCGGGCGCCAGACTGCTGGCCGAACTGTCGTCCTCGCTATCGCTCGACATGGCTGCAGAGTGTGTGCTAGTATGTAGTGCGGCCTACTGGGGACGATGAAGATGGTCGACACTTAAGCGGGGTATGCAGAGAAGAGGAACTGCTAATTGAAGCGGGGATTGAAGCGGGGGTTGACGTATTATCTAACCGTTGATATAATCAACCGTCATTATTTGTACCCAGTCGCTCGAAATTCCTGGGGTTGCGCAGGATTCCTATTGGCTATTTGGCCGGTTTCCTTTTTCAGGACAAAAACAAGGAACGTGTTTTGGGATGATGCACCGTTGCCGGTACGAACGGAATAGGATAGTTGGCAAGCAATACATTGAGCTGTTCTTATTGATAAAGCCAGTAATAATCAAACTAGAAAGGAAAAGAAAAAAGACAAAGAAACATATCTGCACGAATCTTCGTGTAACATCAATGGCATATATAGGACCTAGATGTGCATCACTTAGAGCACATCTAGATGTGCTTTAGCAATACTGTCAAACAAAACCCCTAATCATCATTGCAAACAGCGCATAGAACATGGCTAATGCGACAACCACAACAACACATGCTAGTTCCTTCTTGTCTCTTGCTTTCATCTCTTGCCTGTGATTGATTCTTTCTTGCTTCATCGTACTGATTGTACATTCCAGATTAGCCAGTTTCTTCTTCAGCTTTACGTTATCTTCTGCGAGCTTGGTGATAACGCTCCGAGCCCTGCCATGCCATTCTTCATCCAGCCAGTTAACAAAGGCACAAGCCTCATATCCCTGCCAATGTTAAATAGTATTTTGGATGAGCGGTGGAATTAACTGAAGTAAAATGATGAACTTAATTAGCACTAACCTCTTAGGGGCAACTAAGAAACCGCCTGCCAATGTCGAATCCCTCCGTGCATACACGTCGAGCGGGAGTGTGCCGATGCACACAACTTAGCTTTTGGTACTTGGCGTTGGCGCAAAACTCGGAGTCGAACTCGTGTTGCGGGAGTCTGGAGTCAAGCTCCGGATCCGGCTGCAGATCGCTTTCCGGGGGGGGGGTCATTCAGGACGGATTCAGCAAGGAGACATATTTGGACATGGTAAAAAAGATCAGGATAGATTGGAACCTGACAAGACGATTCAGATCTGTAGTACACCTGCCTTCCGATGACCTTAGGCAAGTGCTCGGCGGCGACCGCTGTCGTGGCGGCGATACGAGCAGGAGCAGCTGCACCGAAACCATCAGCACCACTCGTCCGCATTCCCCCAATGTCAGCATGACACAAGGGAATTTGGAGGCTATGTAGGGATTTGGGGGAAATGGGGAAACTGTGGAGATAAGCTAATGGTCAGGAACTACTTATGGCACTATATGTTGCATACGGCACACTGTTTATACATGTCTTCTACGTTAGGTATTACAACATCACACATGATTTCCGCACAAACCGTGTGAGAAGACAACGTAGGTTAGACACGGTTGCCGTTACATAACCGTATGTGATGTACTACCCTGTCCATATAATTGAGTTACGGTGAGATACCGTGTAAACAGCCGCTCCACGGATATCCTTAAAAAAATAGCCGCTCTGCATATAGAGATGGCGGCGGCGGCCTAGGCAGCTGCTACCGGAGAAGAGGTCAATCCTCGGTCGGTGGGCAGTGGCAGCGTCATAGGAGGTCAATCCTCGTTCTACGGCGGGAGATAGGAGGAGCTCAACCATCGAGGTCGGCGATGGCGTGATTCGAGCACATCCATCGCGGTCGATGGCGCGTGGGATAGTGGAGGTCGAACTTCAGGCGGCAACCGCACTAAGATTTTCTCCTCGACCCTGCTGTCTCGGCGTGCCGCCGCATCGCGCTTGTCTGTCTATAGGGTGGAGGTCACCGCATGGCTAATTAATTAAGGTATTCTTTTCGTGAGTGTCTAAATTTAGGTATTCAATTCCTAAGTGTAGTATTGTACTAGTACTCTGCGTGTAAATTGACTGGCCATTAGTTTTTGTCATAGCACATCTGGATAACAACATGGAGCGCCCTTAGTAATTATTAAAATAAAACCTTGTGATTTATGCACACATCTTTGGACATCAGTTAATCCGTGTATTAATGTTGTTATTTTGTTTTTAATTACCATTCGTGTGCAGCAGATGGAACGATCTCGATGGATGAAGAATCGGAAAACCGCAGATTTTATAAGTGGCGTGACAGAGTTCATGAATTTGACTGAAAGTGCGAAGAGGAGAATTGGTGATGCGGGTTACATCTTGTGCCCATGTACTGATTGTGCCAATATAGAGTCACGTGAAGTTGCAGATGTCCAGATGCACTTAGTCTCTAGGGGATTCATGGATGGATATACACGTTGGACCAGACACGGTGAAGAGGAGGTCATGGATGAAGATACCCAGGGCAGCGAGATGCCAAACCTCAATCAGTGTCACATGGATGTTGTGTTGGAAATATGCCCTAGAGGCAATAATAAAATGGTTATTATTATATTTCCTTGTTCATGATAATTGTCTATTGTTCATGCTATAATTGTGCTATCCGGAAATCGTAATACATGTGTGAATACATAGACCACAACACGTCCCTAGTGATCTTCTAGTTGACTAGCTCGTTGATCAAAAGATAATCATGGTTTCCTGACTATGGACATTAGATGTCATTGATAACGGGATCACATCATTAGGAGAATGATGTGATGGACAAGACCCAATCCTAAGCATATGACAAGATCGTGTAGTTCGTTTGCTAGAGCTTTTTCGAATGTCAAGTATCATTTCCTTAGACCATGATATTGTGCAACTCCCGGATACAATAGGAGTGCTTTGGGTGTGCCAAACGTCACAACTTAACTGGGTGACTATAAAGGTGCACTACGGGTATCTCCGAAAGTGTCTATTGGGTTGGCACGAATCGAGACTGGGATTTGTCACTCCGTATGACGGAGAGGTATCTCTGGGCCCACTGGGTAATGCATCATCATAATGAGCTCAATGTGACCAAGTGGTTTATCACGGGATCATGCATTACGGTATGAGTAAAGTGACTTTCCGGTAACGAGATTGAACGAGGTATTGGGATACCGACGATCGAGTCTCGGGCGAGTAACGTACCGATTGACAAAGGGAATTGTATATGGGATTTATTGAATCCTCGACATCGTGGTTCATCCGATGAGATCATCGAGGAGCATGTGGGAGCCAACATGGGTGTCCAGATCACGCTCTTGGTTATTGACCGGAGAGTCGTCTCGGTCATGTCTGCATGTCTCCCGAACCCCTAGGGTCTACACACTTAAGGTTCAGTGACGCTAGGGTTGTTGAGATATTAGTATGCGGTAACCTGAAAGTTGTCCGAAGTCCTGGATGAGATCCCAGACTTCATGAGGAGTTCCGGAATGGTCCGGAGGTGAAGAATTGTATATATATAGGAAGTCCAGTTTCGGCCAGCGAGAAAGTTTTGGGGGTCACCGGTATTGTACCGGGACCACCGGAAGGGTCCCGGGGGTCCACCGGGTGGGGCCAACTGTCCCGAAGGGCCCCATGGGCTGAAGTGGGATGGGAACTAGCCCCTGATGGGCTGGTGCGCCCCCCTTGGGCCTCCCCCTGCGCCTAGGGTTGGAAACCCTAGGGGTGGGGGGCGCCCCACTTGGCTTGGGGGGGAAGCCACCCCCCTTGGCTGCCACCCCCCATCTAGATGGGTCTAGAGGGGCCGGCGTCCCCCTGGACCCCTATATAACGAGGGGGGAGGGAGGGCTGCGCACCCAAGCCCCAGGCGCCTCCCTCTCCCTCCCGTGACACCTCTCCCTCTCGCTGAGCTTGGCGAAGCCCTCCGAGATCACCGCTGCTTCCACCACCACGCCATCGTTCTACTGGATCTCCATCAACCTCTCCTTCCCCCTTGATGGATCAAGAAGGAGGAGACGTCTTCCCCAACCATACGTGTGTTGAACGCGGAGGTGTCGTCCGTTTGGCGCTCGATCATCGGTGATTTGGATCACGACGAGTACGACTCCATCAACCCCGTTCTCTTGAAAGATTCCGCTCGCGATCTACAAGGGTATGTAGATGCACTCCCCTTTCCCTCGTTGCTAGATAACTCCATAGATTGATCTTGGTGATGCGTAGAAAATTTTAAATTCTGCTACGTTTCCCAACAGTGGCATCATGAGCTAGGTCTATGCGTAATTTCTATGCACGAGTAGAACACAAGCTGCTGTGGGAGTTGATTTTGTCAATTTACTTATCGTTACTTGTCTTATCTTGATTCGGAGGCATCGTGGGATGAAGCGGCCCGGACCGACCTTACATGTACGCTTACGTGAGACTGGTTCCACCGACTGGCATGCACTAGTTGCATAGGGTGGCTAGCGGGTGTCTGTCTGTCCCACTTTAGTCGGATCGGATTCCATGAAAAGGGTCCTTATGAAGGGTAAATAGAAATTGGCATATCACGTTGTGGTTTTGGCGTAGGTAAGAACCGTTCTTTCTAAGAAACCTATAGCAGCCACATAAAGATTTGCAACAACAATTAGAGGACGTCTAACTTGTTTTTGCAGCATGTGTCGTGTGATGTGATATGGCCAAAAGGATGTGATGAATGATATATGTGATGTATGAGATTGATCATGTTCTTGTAATAGGAAGCACGACTTGCATGTCGATGAGTATGACAACCGGCAGGAGCCATAGGAGTTGTCTTAATTTATTTATGACCTACGTGTCAACATATAACGTCATGTAATTAATTTACTTTATTGCTAAACCGTGAAGACGAGACAACTTCATGAAGACACGATGATGGAGATCATGATGCTGGAGATCATGGTGTCATGCCGGTGACGACGTTGATCATTGCGCCCCGAAGATGGAGATCATAAGGAGCAAAATGATATTGGCCATATCATGTCACTATTTGATTGCATGTGATGTTTATCATATTTTACATCTTATTTGCTTAGAACGACGGTAGCTTAAATAAGATGATCCCTCGCAATAATTTCAAGAAAGTGTTCCCCCTAACTGTGCACCGTTGCGAAGGTTCGTTGTTTCGAAGCACCACGTGATGATCGGGTGTGATAGATTCTAACGTTCAAATACAACGGGTGTAAGCCAGATTACACGCGCAATACACTTAGGTTGACTTGACGAGCCTAGCATGTACAGACATGGCCTCGGAACATGGAAGACCGAAAGGTCGAGCATGAGTCGTATAGAAGATACGATCAACATGAAGATGTTCACCGATGATGACTAGTCCGTCTCACGGGATGATCGGACACGGCCTAGTTGACTCGGATCATGTTTCACTTACATGACTAGAGGGATGTCTATCTGAGTGGGAGTTCATTGAATAATTTGATTAGATGAACTTAATTATGATGAACTAAGTCTAAAATCTTTACAATATGTCTTGTAGATCAAATGGCCCATGCTAATCTTGCCCTCAACTTCAACGCGTTCCTAGAGAAAACCAAGCTGAAAGATGATGGCAGCCACTATACGGACTGGGTCCGGAACCTGAGGATCATCCTCATAGCTGCCAAGAAACATTATGTCCTAGAAGCACCGCTAGGTGAGGCACCCATCCTAGAGAACCAAGACGTTATGAACGCTTGGCAGCAGCGTGCTGATGATTGCTCCCTCGTTCAGTGCGGCATGCTTTACAGCTTAGAACCGGGGCTCCAAAAGCGTTTTGAGCAACACGGAGCATATGAGATGTTCGAAGAGCTGAAAAATGGTTTTCCAAGCTCATGCCCGGGTCGAGAGATATGAAGTCTCTGACAAGTTCTTCAGTTGTAAGATGGAGGAAAATAGTTCTGTCAGTGAGCACATACTCAAAATGTCTGGGTTGCACAACCGCTTGAGTTAGCTGGGAGTTAATCTCCCGGATGACGCAGTCATTGATAGAATCCTTCAGTCGCTTCCACCGAGCTACAAGAGCTTTGTGATGAACTTCAATATGCAGGGGATGGAAAAGACCATTCGTGAGGTATATTCAATGCTGAAATCAGTGGAGGTGGAGATCAAAAAGGAACATCAAGTGTTGATGGTGAATAAAACCACTAAGTTTAAGAAAGGCAAGGGTAAGAAGAACTTCAAGAAGGACGGCAAGGGGGTTGCCGCGCCCGGTAAGCAAGCTGCCGGGAAGAAGCCAATGAATGGACCCAAGCCCGAGACTGAGTGTTTTTATTGCAAGGGAAGTGGTCACTTGAAGCGGAACTGCCCCAAATACTTAGCGGACAAGAAGGCTGGCAACACTAAAGGTATATGTGATATACATGTAATTGATGTGTACCTTACCAGTACTCATAGTAGCTCCTGGGTATTTGATACCGGTGCGGTTGCTCACATTTGTAACTCAAAGCAGGAGCTGCGGAATAAGCGGAGACTAGCGAAGGACAAGCTGACAATGCACGTCGGGAATGGTTCCAAGGTCGATGTGATCGTCGTCGGCACGCTACCTCTACATTTACCTACGGGATTATTATTAAACCTCAATAATTGTTATTTAGTGCCAGCTTTGAGCATGAACATTGTATCAGGATCTCGTTTAATTCGAGATGGCTACTCATTTAAATCCGAGAATAATGGTTGTTCTATTTATATGAGAGATATGTTTTATGGTCATGCCCCGCTGGTGAATGGTTTATTCTTAATGAATCTCAAGCGTAATGTTACACATATTCATAGTGTGAATACCAAAAGATGTAAGGTTGATAATGATAGTCCCACATACTTGTGGCACTGCCGCCTTGGTCACATTGGTGTCAAACGCATGAAGAAGCTCCATGCAGGTGGACTTTTGGAGTCTCTTGATTAAAAATCATTTGACACGTGCCAACCATGCCTCATGGGTAAAATGACCAAGACTCCGTTCTCAGGAACAATGGAGCGAGCAACCAACTTACAGGAAATCATACATACTGATGTGTGCGGTCCAATGAGTGTTGAGGCTCGTGGTGGCTATCGTTATGTTCTCACCCTCACTGATGACTTGATTAGATATGGGTGTGTCTACTTAATGAAACACAAGTATGAGACCTCTGAAAAGTTCAAGGAATTTCAGAGTGAGGTTGAGAATCAACGTGACAGGAAAATCAAGTTCTTGCGATCAGATCGTGGGGGAGAATACTTGAGTCACGAATTTAGCACACACTTATGGAAATGTGGAATAGTTTCACAACTCACGCCGCCTGGAACACCTCAGCGTAATGGTGTGTCCGAACATTGTAACCGCACTCTATTGGATATGGTGCGATCTATGATGTCTCTTACCGATCTACCGCTGTCATTTTGGGGCTATGCTTTAGAGACTGCCGCATTCACTATAAATAGGGCTCTGTCGAAATCCGTTGAGACGGCACCGTATGAATTATGGTTTGGGAAGAAACCTAAGCTGTCGTTTCTAAAAGTTTGGGGATGCGATGCTTATGTCAAGAAACTTCAACCTAAAAAGCTCGAACCCAAGTCGGAAAAATGCGTCTTCATAGGATACCCTAAAGAAACTATTGGGTATACCTTCTACCTCAGATCCGAAGGCAAGATCTTTATTGCCAAGAATGGA
This sequence comes from Triticum urartu, assembly GCF_003073215.2. NCBI lineage: Eukaryota > Viridiplantae > Streptophyta > Magnoliopsida > Poales > Poaceae > Triticum > Triticum urartu. The sequence goes on from NC_053024.1 coordinate 681,324,073, forward strand.
TCCTTTCTAGAGAAAGAGTTTCTCTCAAAAGAAATAAGTGGGAGGAAAGTAGAACTTGATGAAGTTTTACCTCTTGAACCGGAAAGTGGCGCAACTCAGGAAAATGTTCCTGAGGTGCCTGCACCGACTAGAGAGGAAGCTAATGATGATGACCATGAAACTTCAGATCAAGTTGCTACTGAACTTCATAGGTCCACAAGGACACGTTCCGCACCAGAGTGGTACGGCAACCCTGTCTTGGAAATCATGTTGTTAGACAACGGTGAACCTTCGAACTATGAGGAAGCGATGGCAGGCCCAGATTCCGGCAAATGGCTAGGAGCCATGAAATCCGAGATAGGATACATGTATGAAAATGAATTATGGACTTTGACTGACTTGCCCGATGATCGGCGATCCATAGAAAATAAATGGATCTTTCAAAAGAAGACAGACGCAGATGGTAATGTGACCATCTACAAGGCTCGACTCGTCGCTAAGTGTTATCAACAAGTTCAAGGGGTTGACTACAATGAGACTTTCTCACCCGTAGCGAAGCTGAAGTCCGTCCGAATCATGTTAGCAATTGCCGCATTCTATGATTATGAGATATGGCAAATGGACGTCAAAACGGCATTCCTTAACGGCTTTCTTAAGGAAGAATTGTATATGATGCAGCCGGAAGGTTTTGTCGATCCTAAGAATGCTAAAAAGGTGTGCAAGCTCCAACACTCAATCTATGGGATGGTGCAAGCATCTCGGAGTTGGAACATTCGATTTGATGAGATGATCAAAGCATTTGGGTTTACACAAACTTATGGAGAAGCATGTGTTTACAAGAAAGTGAGTGGGAGCTCCGTAGCATTTATCATATTATATGTGGATGACATACTGTTGATGGCAAATGATATAGAATTCTTGGAAAGCATAAAGGCGTACTTGAACAAGTGTTTTTGAATGAAGGACCTTGGAGAAGCTGCTTATATATTAGGCATCAAAATCTACAGTGATAGATCGAGACGCCTCATTGGTCTTTCACAAAGTACGTACCTTGACAAGATATTGAAGAAGTTCAATATGGATCAGTCCAAGAAGGGGTTCTTGCCTGTATTGCAAGGTGTGCAATTGAGCACGGCTCAATGCCGGACCACGGGAGAAGATAGAGAAAAGATGAGTGTCGTCCCCTATGCCTCGGCCATAGGGTCTATTATGTATGCCATGCTGTGTACCAGACCTGATGTAAACCTTCCGTAAGTTTGGTAGGAAGGTACCAATGTATTCCCGGCATGGAACACTGGACATCGGTCAAGAATATCCTGAAGTACTTGAAAAGGACTAAGGATATGTTTCTCGTTTATGGAGGTGACGGAGAGCTCTTCGTAAAGGGTTACGTCGATGCTAGCTTCGACACAGATCTGGATGACTCTAAGTCACAAACCGGATAGGTGTATATTTGGAATGGTGGGGCAGTAAGCTGGTGCAGCTGCAAGCAAAGCGTTGTGGCGGGATCTACATGTGAAGCGGAGTGCATGGCAGCCTCGGAGGCAGCACAAGAAGCAATCTGGGTGAAGGAGTTCATTGCCAGCCTAGGAGTCATTCCCAATGCGTCGGGCCCGATGACTCTCTTCTGTGACAACACTGGAGCTATTGCCCTTGCCAAGGAGCCCAGGTTTCACAGGAAGACCAGGCATATCAAGCGTCGCTTCAACTCCATTCGTGAAAGTGTTCAAAATGGAGACATAGATATTTGTAAAGTACATACAGACCTGAATGTAGCAGATCCGTTGACTAAACCTCTCCCTAGAGCAAAACATGATCAACACCAGAACTCTATGGGTGTTCGATTCATCACAATGTAACTAGATTATTGACTCTAGTGCAAGTGGGAGACTGTTGGAAATATGCCCTAGAGGCAATAATAAAATGGTCATTATTATATTTCCTTGTTCATGATAATTTTCTATTGTTCATGCTATAATTGTGTTATCCGGAAATCGTAATACATGTGTGAATACATAGACCAGAACATGTCCCTAGTGAGCCTCTAGCTGACTAGCTCGTTGATCAAAAGATAGTCATGGTTTCCTGATTATGGACATTAGATGTCATTGATAACGGGATCACATCATTAGGAGAATGATGTGATGGATAAGACCCAATCCTAAGCATAGCACAAGATCGTGTAGTTCGTTTGCTAGAGCTTTTCCGAATTTCAAGTATCATTTCCTTAGACCATGAGATTGTGCAACTCCCGGATACCGTAGGAGTGCTTTGGGCATTCCAAACGTCACAACGTAACTATGCGACTATAAAGGTGCACTATGGGTATCTCCAAAAGTGTCTATTGGGTTGGCACGAATCGGGACTGGGATTTGTCACTCCGTATGACGGAGAGATATCTCTGGGCCCACTCGGTAATGCATCATCATAATGAGCTCAATGTGAACAAGTGGTTGATCACGGGATCATGCATTACGGTACGAGTAAAGTGACTTGCCGGTAAAGAGATTGAAGGAGGTATTGGGATACCGACGATCGAGTCTCGGGCGAGTAACGTAGCGATTGACAAAGGGAATTGTATACGAGATTGATTGAATCCTCGACATCATGGTTCATCCAATGAGATCATCGAGGAGCATGTGGGAGCCAACATGGGTATGCAGATGCCACTGTTGGTTATTGACCGAAGAGTCGTCTCGGTCATGTCTGCGTGTCTCCCGAACCCGTAGGGTCTACACACTTATGGTTCGGTGATGCTAGGGTTGTTGAGATATTAGTATGCGGTAACCCGAAAGTTGTTCCGAGTCCCGGATGAGATCCCAGACATCACGAGGAGTTCCGGAATGGTCTGGAGGTGAAGAATTGTATATAGGAAGTCCAGTTTCGGCCACCGGGAAAGTTTCGGGGGTCATCGGTACTGTACCGGGACCACCGGAAGGGTCACGTGGGTCCACCGGGTGGGGCCACCTATCCAGGAGGGCCCCATGGGCTGAAGTGGGTGGGGAACCAGCCCCTGATGGGCTGGTGCGCCCCCCTTGGGCCTACCCCTGCGCCTAGGGTTGGAAACCCTAGGGGTGGGGGCGCCCCAATTGGCTTGGGGGCAAGCCAACCCCCTTGGCCGCCCCCCATCTAGATGGGATCTAGAGGGGCCGGCGCCCCCCTGGACCCCTATATAAAGAGGGGGAGAGAGGGCTGCGCACCCAAGCCCCTGCCGCCTCCCTCTCCCTCTCGCTGAGCGTGGCGAAGCCCTGCCGAGATCACCGTTGCTTCCACCATCACGCCGTCGTGCTGCTGGATCTCCATCAACCTCTCCTTCCCCCTTGCTGGATCAAGAAGGAGGAGACGTCTTCCCAACCGTACGTTTGCTGAACGCGGAGGTGTCGTCCGTTCGGCGGTCGGTCATCGGTGATTTGGATCACGACGAGTACGACTCCATCAACCCCGTTCTCTTGAACGCTTCCGCTCGCGATCTACAATGGTATGTAGATGCCCTCCCCTTTCCCTCGTTGCTAGATAACTCCATAGATTGATCTTGGTGATGCGTATAAAATTTTAAATTCTGCTACGATCCCCAACAGTGGTATCAGAGGCAGGTCTATGCGTAGTTTCTATGAACGAGAAGAACACAAGTTCTTGTGGGCGTTGATTTTGTCAATTTACTTACCGTTACTAGTCTTATCTTGATTCGGCGGCATCGTGGGATGAAGCGGCCCGGACCGACCTTACACGTATGCTTACGTGAGACTGGTTCCACCAACTGACATGCACTAGTTGCATAAGGTGGCTAGCGGGTGTCTGTCTCTCGCACTTTAGTCGGATCGGATTCGATGAAAAGGGTCCTTATGAAGGGTAAATAGAAATTGGCATATCACATTGTGGTTTTGGCATAGGTAAGAAATGTTCTTGCTAAGAAACCTATAGCAGACACGTAAAAATTTGCAACAACAATTAGAGGACGTCTAACTTGTTTTTGAAGCATGTGCCGTGTGATGTGATATGGCCAAAAGGATGTGATGAATAATATATGTGATGTATGAGATTGATCATGTTCTTGTAATAGGAATCACGACTTGCATGTCGATGAGTATGAAAACCGGCAGGAGCCATAGGAGTTGTCTTAATTTATTTATGACCTGCATGTCAACATATAACGTCATGTAATTACTTTACTTTATTGCTAAACTGTTAGCCATAGTAGTAGAAGTAATAGATGATGAGACAACTTCATGAAGACACGATGATGGAGATCATGATGATGGAGATCATGGTGTCATGCCGGTGACGACAATGATCATGGCGCCCCGAAGATGGAGATCATAAGGAGAAAAATGATATTGGCCATATCATGTCACTATTTGATTGCATGTAATGTTTATCATGTTTTACATCTTATATGCTTAGAACGACGGTAGCTTAAATAAGATGATCCCTCGTAATAATTTCAAGAAAGTGTTCCCCCTAACTATGCACCGTTGTGAAGGTTCGTTGTTTCAAAGCACCATGTGATGATCGGGTGTGATAGATTCTAACGTTCGAATACAACGGGTGTAAGGAAGATTTACACACGCAATACACTTAGGTTTACTTGACGAGCCTAGCATGTACAGACATGGCCTCCTAACACGGAAGACCGAAAGGTCGAGTATGAGTCGTATAGAACATACGATCAACATGAAGATGTTCACCGATGTTGACTAGTCCGTCTCACGTGATGATCGGACACGGCCTAGTTGACTCGGATCATGTTTCACTTACATGACTAGAGGGATGTCTATCTGAGTGGGAGTTCATTGAATAATTTGATTAGATGAACTTAATTATGATGAACTAAGTCTAAAATCTTTACAATATGTCTTGTAGATCAAATGGCCCATGCTAATCTTGCCCTCAACTTCAACGCGTTCCTAGAGAAAACCAAGCTGAAAGATGATGGCAGCCACTATACGGACTGGGTCCGGAACCTGAGGATCATCCTCATAGCTGCCAAGAAACATTATGTCCTAGAAGCACCGCTAGGTGAGGCACCCATCCTAGAGAACCAAGACGTTATGAACGCTTGGCAGCAGCGTGCTGATGATTGCTCCCTCGTTCAGTGCGGCATGCTTTACAGCTTAGAACCGGGGCTCCAAAAGCGTTTTGAGCAACACGGAGCATATGAGATGTTCGAAGAGCTGAAGATGGTATTCCAAGCTCATGCCCGGGTCGAGAGATATGAAGTCTCTGACAAGTTCTTCAGTTGTAAGATGGAGGAAAATAGTTCTGTCAGTGAGCACATACTCAAAATGTCTGGGTTGCACAACCGCTTGAGTTAGCTGGGAGTTAATCTCCCGGATGACGCAGTCATTGATAGAATCCTTCAGTCGCTTCCACCGAGCTACAAGAGCTTTGTGATGAACTTCAATATGCAGGGGATGGAAAAGACCATTCGTGAGGTATATTCAATGCTGAAATCAGTGGAGGTGGAGATCAAAAAGGAACATCAAGTGTTGATGGTGAATAAAACCACTAAGTTTAAGAAAGGCAAGGGTAAGAAGAACTTCAAGAAGGACGGCAAGGGGGTTGCCGCGCCCGGTAAGCAAGCTGCTGGGAAGAAGCCAAAGAATGGACCCAAGCCCGAGACTGAGTGTTTTTATTCCAAGGGAAGTGGTCACTGGAAGCGGAACTGCCCCAAATACTTACTGGACAAGAAGGCCGACAACACTAAAGGTATATGTGATATACATGTAATTGATGTGTACCTTACCAGTACTCGTAGTAGCTCCTGGGTATTTGATACCGATGCGGTTGCTCACATTTGTAACTCAAAGCAAGAGCTGCGGAATAAGCGGGGACTGGCGAAGGACGAGGTGACGATGCGCATCGGGAATGGTTCCAAGGATGATGTGATCGCCGTCGGCACGCTACCTCTACATTTACCTATGGGATTAGTTTTAAACCTCAATAATTGTTATTTAGTGCCAGCTTTGAGCATGAACATTGTATCAGGATCTCGTTTAATTCGAGATGGCTACTCATTTAAATCCGAGCATAATGGTTATTCTATTTACATGAGAGATATGTTTTATGGTCATGCCCCGCTAGTGAATGGTTTATTCTTAATGAATCTCGAGCGTAATGTTACACATATTCATAGTGTGAATATCAAAAGATGTAAGGTTGATAATGATAGTCCCACATACTTGTGGCACTGCCGCCTTGGTCACATAGGTGTCAAACGCATGAAGAAGCTCCGTGCAGATGGACTTTTGGAGTCTCTTGATTACGAATCATTTGACACGTGCGAACCATGCCTCATGGGTAAAATGACCAAGACTCCGTTCTCAGGAACAATGGAGTGAGCAACCAAATTATTGGAAATCATACATACTATGTGTGCGGTCCAATGAGTGTTGATGCTCGCGGTGGCTATCGTTATGTTCTCACCCTCACTGATGACTTGATTAGATATGGGTATGTCTACTTAATGAAACACAAGTATGAGACGTTTGAAAAGTTCAAGGAATTTCAGAGTGAGGTTGAGAATCAACGTGACAGAAAAATCAAGTTCTTGCGATCAGATCGTGGGGGAGAATACTTGAGTCATGAATTTGGCAC
>NC_053024.1:681331645-681455139 GCF_003073215.2 Triticum urartu
AGAAGTAATGGGCCATATGGGCCTTAGTGGAGAGAGAGAGGGGCAGCCAAAGGTGGGCCGCGCGCCTCCTCCCCCCTGGTCCGAATTGGACTAGGAGAGGGGGGGCGGCGCCCCCCTTTCCTTCTCCCTCCCCACTTCTTTCCCCCTCCTAGTAGGAGTCCTACTCCTACTAGGAGGAGGACTCCTCCTTGGCGCGCCATAGGGGCCGGCCGGCCTCCTCCCCTTGATCCTTTATATACGGGGGCAGGGGGCACCCCTAGACACACAAGTTGATCCACGTGATCATATTCTTAGCCGTGTGCGGTGCCCCCTTCCACCATAATCCTCGATAATATCGTAGCGGTGCTTAGGCGAAGCCCTGCGACGATAGTACATCAAGATCGTCACCATGCCGTCGTGCTGACGGAACTCTTCCCCGACACTTTGCTGGATCGGAGTCTGGGGATCGTCATCGAGCTGAACGTGTGCTAAAACTCGGAGGTGCCGTAGTTTCGGTGCTTGATCGGTCGGGCCGTGAAGACGTACGACTACATCAACCGCGTTGTGCTAACGCTTCCGCTGTCGGTCTACAAGGGTACGTAGATCACACTCTCCCCTCTCGTTGTTGTGCATCACCATGATCTTGCGTGTGCGTAGGAAATTTTTTGAAATTACTGCGTTCCCCAATAGTGGCATCCGAGCCTAGGTTTTATATGTTGATGTTATATGCACGAGTAGAACACAAGTGAGTTGTGGGCGATACAAGTCATACTGCTTACCAGCATGTCATACTTTGGTTCGGCGGTATTGTTGGACGAAGCGGCCCGGACCGACATTATGCGTACGCTTACGCGAGACCGGTTCTCCCGACGTGCTTTGCACATAGGTGGCTTGCGGGTGACAGTTTCTCCAACTTTAGTTGAACCGAGTGTGGCTACGCCCGGTCCTTGCGAAGGTTAAAACAGCATCAACTTGACAAACTATCGTTGTGGTTTTGATGCGTAGGTAAGATTGGTTCTTACTTAAGCCCGTAGCAACCACGTAAAACTTGCAACAACAAAGTAGAGGACATCTAACTTGTTTTTGCAGGGCATGTTGTGATGTGATATGGTCAAGACATGATGCTAAATTTTATTGTATGAGATGATCATGTTTTGTAACCGAGTTATCGGCAACTGGCAGGAGCCATATGGTTGTCGCTTTATTGTATGCAATGCAATCGCGTTGTAATGCTTTACTTTATCACTAAGCGGTAGCGATAGTCGTGGAAGCATAAGATTGGCGAGACGACAACGATGCTACGATGGAGATCAAGGTGTCGCGCCGGTAACGATGGTGATCACGACGGTGCTTCGAAGATGGAGATCACAAGCACAAGATGATGATGGCCATATCATATCACTTATATTGATTGCATGTGATGTTTATCTTTTATGCATCTTATCTTGCTTTGATTGACGGTAGCATTATAAGATGATCTCTCACTAATTATCAAGAAGTGTTCTCCCTGAGTATGCACCGTTGTGAAAGTTCTTCGTGCTGAGACACCACGTGATGATCGGGTGTGATAGGCTCTACGTTCAAATACAACGGGTGCAAAACAGTTGCACACGCGGAATACTCAGATTATACTTGACGAGCCAAGCATATACAGATATGGCCTCGGAACACGGAGACCGAAAGGTCGAGCGTGAATCATATAGTAGATATGATCAACATAGTGATGTTCACCAATGAAACTACTCCATCTCACGTGATGATCGGACATGGTTTAGTTGATTTGGATCACATAATCACTTAGAGGATTAGAGGGATGTCTATCTAAGTGGGAGTTCTTTAAGTAAATTAATTGAACCTAAATTTATCATGAAACTTAGTACCTGATAGTATCTTGCTTGCTTATGCTTGATTGTAGATAGATGGCTCGTGCTGTTGTTCCGTTGAATTTTAATGCGTTCCTTGAGAAAGCAAAGTTGAAAGATGATGGTAGCAATTACACGGACTGGGTCCGTAACTTGAGGATTATCCTCATTGCTGCACAGAAGAATTACGTCCTGGAAGCACCGCTGGGTGCCAGGCCTGCTGCTGGAGCAACACCAGACGTTATGAACGTCTGGCAGAGCAAAGCTGATGACTACTCGATAGTTCAGTGTGCCATGCTTTACGGCTTAGAATCGGGACTTCAACGACGTTTTGAACGTCATGGAGCATATGAGATGTTCCAGGAGTTGAAGTTAATATTTCAAGCAAATGCCCGGATTGAGAGATATGAAGTCTCCAATAAGTTCTATAGCTGCAAGATGGAGGAGAACAGTTCTGTCAGTGAGCATATACTCAAAATGTCTGGGTATAATAATCACTTGATTCAATTGGGAGTTAATCTTCCAGATGATTGCGTCATTGAAAGAATTCTCCGATCACTGCCACCAAGCTACAAGAGCTTCGTGATGAACTATAATATGCAAGGGATGAATAAGACTATTTCCGAGCTCTTCGCAATGCTGAAAGCTGCGGAGGTAGAAATCAAGAAGGAGCATCAAGTGTTAATGGTCAACAAGACCACTAGTTTCAAGAAAAAAGGCAAAGGGAAGAAGAAGGGGAACTTCAAAAGGAACAGCAAGCAAGTTGCTACTCAGGAGAAGAAACCCAAACCTGGACCTAAGCCTGAAACTGAGTGCTTCTACTGCAAGCAGACTGGTCACTGGAAGCGGAACTGCCCCAAAGTATTTGGCGGATAAGAAGGATGGCAAGGTGAACAAAGGTATATGTGATATACATGTTATTGATGTGTACCTTACTAATGCTCGCAGTAGCACCTGGGTATTTGATACTGGTTCTGTTGCTAATATTTGCAACTCGAAACAGGGACTACGGATTAAGCGAAGATTGGCTAAGGACGAGGTAACGATGCGCGTGGGAAACGGTTCCAAAGTCGATGTGATCGCAGTCGGCACGCTACCTCTACATCTACCTTCGGGATTAATATTAGAGCTAAATAATTGTTATTTGGTGTCAGCGTTAAGCATGAACATTATATCTGGATCTTGTTTGATGCGAGACGGTTATTCATTTAAATCTGAGAATAATGGTTGTTCTATTTATATGAGTAATATCTTTTATGGTCATGCACCCTTAAAGAGTGGTCTATTTTTATTAAATCTTGATAGTAGTGACACACATATTCATAGTGTTGAAGCCAAAAGATGCAGAGTTGATAATGATAGTGCAACTTATTTGTGGCACTGCCGTTTGGGTCATATCGGTATAAAGCGCATGAAGAAACTCCATACTGATGGGCTTTTGGAACCACTTGATTATGAATCACTTGGTACTTGCGAACCGTGCCTTATGGGTAAGATGACAAAAACACCGTTCTCCGGTACTATGGAGAGAGCAACAGATTTATTGGGAATCATACATACAGATGTATGTGGTCCGATGAACGTTGAGGCTCGTGGCGGATATCGTTATTTTCTCACCTTCACAGATGACTTAAGCAGATATAGGTATATCTACTTAATGAAACACAAGTCTGAAACATTTGTAAAGTTCAAAGAATTTCAGAGTGAAGTTAAAAATCATCGTAATAAGAAAATAAAATTCCTACGATCTGATCGTGGAGGAGAATATTTGAGTTACGAGTTTGGTGTACATTTGAAAAATTGTGGAATAGTTTCGCAACTCACGCCACCCGGAACACCACAGCGTAATGGTGTGTCCGAACGTCGTAATCGTACTTTACTAGATATGGTGCGATCTATGGTGTCTCTTACTGATTTACCGCTATCGTTTTGGGGATACGCTCTAGAGACGGCCGCATTCACATTAAATAGGGCACCATCAAAATCCGTTGAGACGACGCCTTATGAACTGTGGTTTGGCAAGAAACCAAAGTTGTCGTTTCTGAAAGTTTGGGGCTACGATGCTTATGTGAAAAAGCTTCAACTTGATAAGCTTGAACCCAAATCGGAGAAATGTGTCTTCATAGGATATCCAAAGGAAACTATTGGATACACCTTCTATCACAGATCCGAAGGCAAAACTTTTGTTGCTAAATTCGGAAACTTTCTGGAGAAGGAGTTTCTCTCGAAAGAAGTGAGTGGGAGGAAAGTAGAACTTGACGAGGTAACTGTACCTACTCCCTTATTGGAAAGTAGTACATCACAAAAACCTATTTTTGTGATGATGATCATGAAACTTCAGAACAAGATACTACTGAACCTCGTAGATCAACCAGAGTGAGATCCGCGCCAGAGTGGTACGGTAATCCTGTTCGGGAAGTCATGCTACTAGATCATGATGAACCTACGAACTATGAAGAAGTGATGGTGAGCCCAGATTCCGCAAAATGGCTTGAAGCCATGAAATCTGAGATGGGATCCATGTATGAGAACAAAGTATGGACTTTGGTTGACTTGCCCGATGATCGGCAAGCAATTGAGAATAAATGGATCTTTAAGAAGAAGACTGACGCTGACGGTAATATTACTGTCTACAAAGCTCGACTTGTCGCAAAAGGTTTTCGGCAAGTTCAAGGGATTGACTACGATGAGACCTTCTCACCCGTAGCGATGCTTAAGTCTGTCTGAATCATGTTAGCAATTGCCGCATTTTATGATTATGAAATTTGGCAGATGGATGTCAAAACTGCATTCCTGAATGGATTTCTGGAAGAAGAGTTGTATATGATGCAACCGGAAGGTTTTGTCGATCCAAAGGGAGCTAACAAAGTGTGCAAGCTCCAGCGATCCATTTATGGACTGGTGCAAGCCTCTCGGAGTTGGAATAAACGCTTTGATAGTGTGATCAAAGCATTTGGTTTTATACAGACTTTTGGAGAAGCCTGTATTTACAAGAAAGTGAGTGGGAGCTCTGTAGCATTTCTGATATTATATGTGGATGACATATTACTAATTGGAAATGATATAGAATTTCTGGATAGCATAAAGGGATACTTGAATAAGAGTTTTTCAATGAAAGACCTCGGTGAAGCTGCTTACATATTAGGCATTAAGATCTATAGAGATAGATCAAGACGCTTAATTGGACTTTCACAAAGCACATACCTTGACAAAGTTTTGAAGAAGTTCAAAATGGATCAAGCAAAGAAAGGGTTCTTGCCTGTGTTACAAGGTGTGAAGTTGAGTAAGACTCAATGCCCGACCACTGCAGAAGATAGAGAGAAAATGAAAGATGTTCCCTATGCTTCAGCCATAGGCTCTATCATGTATGCAATGTTGTGTATCGGATCTGATGTGTGCCTTGCTATAAGTCTAGCAGGGAGGTACCAAAGTGATCCAGGAGTGGATCACTGGACAGGGGTCAAGAACATCCTGAAATACCTGAAAAGGACTAAGGATATGTTTCTCATATATGGAGGTGACAAAGAGCTCATCGTAAAAGGTTACGTTGATGCAAGCTTTGACACTGATCCGGACGATTCTAAATCGCAAACCGGATACGTGTTTACATTAAACGGTGGAGCTGTCAGTTGGTGCAGTTCTAAACAAAGCGTTGTGGCGGGATCTACATGTGAAGCGGAGTACATAGCTGCTTTGGAAGCAGCAAATGAAGGAGTCTGGATGAAGGAGTTCATATCCGATCTAGGTGTCATACCTAGTGCATCGGGTCCAATGAAAATCTTTTGTGACAATACTGGTGCAATTGCCTTGGCAAAGGAATCCAGATTTCACAAGAGAACCAAGCACATCAAGAGACGCTTCAATTCCATCCGGGATCTAGTCCAGGTGGGAGACATAGAGATTTGCAAGATACATACGGATCTCAATGTTGCATACCTGTTGACTAAGCCTCTTCCACGAGTAAAACATGATCAGCACCAAGGCTCCATGGGTGTTAGAATCATTACTGTGTAATCTAGATTATTGACTCTAGTGCAAGTGGGAGACTGAAGGAAATATGCCCTAGAGGCAATAATAAAGTTATTATTTATTTCCTTATATCATGATAAATGTTTATTATTCATGCTAGAATTGTATTAACCGGAAACATAATACATGTGTGAATACATAGACAAACGGAGTGTCACTAGTATGCCTCTACTTGACTAGCTCGTTAATCAAATATGGTTATGTTTCCTAACCATGAACAAAGAGTTGTTATTTGATTAACGGGATCACATCATTAGGTGAATGATCTGATTGACATGACCCATTCCATTAGCTTAGCACCCGATCGTTTAGTATGTTGCTATTGCTTTCTTCATGACTTATGCATGTTCCTATGACTATGAGATTATGCAACTCCCGTTTGCCGGAGGAACACTTTGTGTGCTACCAAACGTCACAACGTAAATGGGTGATTATAAAGGTACTCTATAGGTATCTCCAAAGGTACATGTTGGGTTGGCGTATTTCGAGATTAGGATTTGTCACTCCGATTGTCGGAGAGGTATCTCTGGGCCCTCTCGGTAATGCACATCACATAAGCCTTGCAAGCATTGCAACTAATGAGTTAGTTGCGAGATGATGTATTACGAAACGAGTAAAGAGACTTGCCGGTAACGAGATTGAACTAGGTATTGAGATACCGACGATCGAATCTCGGGCAAGTAACATACCGATGACAAAGGGAACAACGTATGTTGTTATGCGGTCTGACCGATAAAGATCTTCGTAGAATATGTAGGAGCCAATATGAGCATCCAGGTTCCGCTATTGGTTATTGACCGGAGACGTGTCTCGGTCATGTCTACATTGTTCTCGAACCCGTAGGGTCCGCACGCTTAAGGTTTCGATGACAGTTATATTATGAGTTTATGAGTTTTGATGTACCGAAGTTAGTTCGGAGTCCCGGATGTGTTCGCGGACATGACGAGGAATCTCGAAATGGTCGAGACATAAAGATTGACATATTGGACGGCTATATTCGGACACCGGAAGTGTCCCAGGTGATTTCGGAGAAAACCGGAGAGCCGGAGGGTTACCGGAACCCCCCCCCCCCCCCCCCCCCCCCGGGGAGAAGTAATGGGCCATATGGGCCTTAGTGGAGAGAGAGAGGGGCAGCCAAAGGTGGGCCACGCGCCTCCTCCCTCCTGGTCCGAATTGGACTAGGAGAGGGGGGGGCGCCCCCCTTTCCTTCTCCCTCCCCACTTCTTTCCCCCTCCTAGTAGCTCCTACTAGGAGGAGGACTCCTCCTTGGCGCGCCATAGGGGCCGGCCGGCCTCCTCCCCTTGATCCTTTATATACGGGGGCAGGGGGCACCCCTAGACACACAAGTTGATCCACGTGATCATATTCTTAGCCGTGTGCGGTGCCCCCTTCCACCATAATCCTCGATAATATTGTAGCGGTGCTTAGGCGAAGCCCTGCGACGATAGTATATCAAGATCGTCACCACGCCGTCGTGCTGACGGAACTCTTCCCCGACACTTTGCTGGATCAGAGTCCGGGGATCGTCATCGAGCTGAACGTGTGCTAAAACTCGGAGGTGTCGTAGTTTCGGTGCTTGATCGGTCGGGCCGTGAAGACGTACGACTACATCAACTGCGTTGTGCTAACGCTTCTGCTGTCAGTCTACAAGGGTACGTAGATCACACTCTCCCCTCTCGTTGCTGTGCATCACCATGATCTTGCGTGTGCGTAGGAAATTTTTTGAAATTACTACGTTCCCCAACATTGTCCTCGTCCACGCGAGCAGCCGGCCAGGACGAGCTGGAGCTGGAGCGCCCAGCAAGCCGTGTCGTGCCGTCCTTGTCCTCCGCCGCGTCGTCCTCGTCCTTGGCCATGCCGTGGAGCTGGAGCTCGACCGCCCGGCGAGGGCGCCGTGGAGTGCGCGGGCGGAGATGGCCCACTCCGGCTGTCTCGCCCGGTGGCCCGTTCGTCCAGCCGTGCGGGAGCGGCGAGGAGGCGTGGTGAGGGCGCACGGCAGCCAAGGCGAGGGCGCGCGGTGAGTGCGGGCGGCGAGGAGGCGTTGCGGTCAGTGCGAGGGCTCGGCGGGCAGCAAGGAGACGGCGGCCAGGAGGCGTGGCGGCGAGCGCGGCCGGAGCGAGGAGCTCTGCTTGCTGCTTGCGGAGAGAGAGAGAGAGAGAGAGAGAGAGAGAGAGAGAGAGAGAGAGAGAGAGAGAGAGAGATCTCTTTTTCTGCGAGTGGGGGGGGGGGGCCTGACAGAAAAAGAGGGGGGAGAGGAGAGAGGCTGACGGGTGGGGTTTGCATGCAAGAAAAGTAGCGTCGGGCGTCCCAAGTGCCCCCCGGGGCGCTGGGTTTTGCCCGGGGTCGCCGGCGCTGTTTTTGCTGAAATCCGGCGCAAAGCGAGGTCGTGGGGGCGTGACTGGGAGCATTTTTTACAACCGGCGCTAAAAAAGGTGCTTAGGGGCGTCTTGGGGAGCCTAGTGGAGATACTCTTACGTGGTTACTCCCCGATCTATATGAGAAATAGGAACTGTAAAAGGCAAGTGGACGACATCCACACTTCTATACACTGAGATGTGTATTTACTACTCCCTCTGTTTCAAAATAGATGACTCAACTTCATATTAACTTCGTACTTTATTAAAGTTAGTACAAAGTTGAGTCATCTATTTTAAACCGAAGGGAGTATACCTTAGTCGTGTTAGGGCTCACTGCACATGGGCTTCAACACAAGGAAGTTCATAACTTGGCTCACCGATCACATTCACTAGCATTGCCCTCACTACTATCGCAGCGTCCACGAAGACATCAGTAAACCTCCGCCACTTGAAGTGCAGCACCCAAGCGTGCACAAACAAAAAAGACACCAAACTACATCGAAAATTCATTGGCGTGGACGAGCTCGCGCACTCATGGTATCGCAAGGCGTTCGTTCGCATATAGATACGGGACGTGTGATGGTACACTTGACGTACAAGGGGATATTTAATGCGCGTACGCGACGGCAAGAGACACCGTGAGAACCGATGGAGGTTGCGGACGTTTAAGCGATGACCACGGTGTTTCCTGCGGGCCGTTGTTCACTGTTTGGCACCAATATGTACCGGAGTATGGAAACGGCCCCAGCCCGGAGGCATGAATAGACTATTCTACGGTCTGGGTGATCAGGGGAACATCAGAGTTTAAGAAAACGTTCCCCGCAAAAAAAAAGAGTTTAAGAAAACGTTTTGGGACCCACCAACGGCATGCCTAATGCTCCCGGTTTGAGAACATCATTTTTATTTTTTATTTTATACTCGTATCAGGGGCAGTTTGAGGAAGTGTTTGGTTGAAGTTCAAATAGTATATCAACTACTGCCAGCGTATTAGTGGCCATGTTTTTAATTTAGTCAGGAAGATTGTTTTTAACAGATACAGTATGTCAACACGAGTAAAGAGAGATTACAAGGCGGCAGTAAGTGTTTCTGTAAGAACGTGACAACGCAGCGGCACAGACCCAGCAAATCCCTTCCTTATGGCGTTTTGGCTGACGTGTTAAGGGTTAAAAAAAATGGTTTGAATGGTTTCAATAAATTCCGCATTAGTGGTGCAAGCATCCACAAATTTTTTCATGCAAAATGGAGCAGCAGTGTTTCGTGGTGAAGAAAACAAATTAAGAAAAGTATATTTTTCATCCCTCAATTCTTGGCGGAGTCTAGACTTGGTCCCTCAACTCCAAAACCGGACAACTTGCACCATTAACTTCTGAAACCGTACAAGATTCATCCCTGCTCACGGTGTTGACCGGTTTTCGTGCTGTCCCATCCCCGTTTTGACCGTTCCGACTCAAATTTGCCTACCTTTTCCAAGTCCACGTAATATTTTCAGATTCGGTTACTTTTTTCAAATACGTGAACCTTTTAAAAATTTGTGTAATTTTTTTAAATCTGCGTACTTTTTCCAAGTTCATGTACTTTTTCAAATATGCGTATTTTTTGAAAGTTCATTTAATTTTAAAAAATTGATGTAGCTTTTCATATTCGATTACACTTTTTTGAAAGAGTTCATGAATTTCAAAATTTTATGCGGACTTGAAAAAAGTACGTGGACATGGACTTCTTTTACGCAAAAATATGTGGATTTCAAAACTTATTTCAACTTGAAACAAGTACGTGAATTTCAAACAAAGTTCATGGATTATAAAAGGAACACGGATTTAAAAAAATGCGGACTTTGGAAACATGTGGATTTGAAATAAGTATGCGGATTTCAAAAACAGTTCATGGCTTTGAAAAAAACTTGGATTTGATAAAATTACATAAACTTGGGAAAATACGGGGATTTAGAAAAAAAGTACGTAAATGTTAAAAGATGATGGATTTGAAAAAGTACGTGAATTTCAGAATAGTTCGCTGATTTGAAAAAAGTATGATTATTTTTGTAAAAAAATACGCGGAGTTGAAAAGTGTATGTGAATTTCAAAAAGTTCACGGATATAAAAAACTTTACAAGAATATGAGTGAGCACGGGTCAAAACCGAGTCCAGGGACGAACCTTGTCCGGTTTTGGTAGTTGGGGGTGCAAGTTGCCCGGTTTTGAAGTTGAGGGACTAAATCTAGACTTCACCAAGAATTGGGGGACGAAAACTATACTTTTCTCAAACAAATTTAGTGTGACATTTTGTGGTGACCGTTGGCGTTCTTTTTGTTTTTTTTTCCACAAAAAATGTTTTGTCCTTTTCCCTACAAATTGGTAGATAGCATTTGCATGAGACGGAGAACATATAGATATACTTTTTGAATTATTTGGTTGTTTGAAAAAAAATCTCCCTGTACCAATAATAGAAGCAAACACAAGGTTGACCAGTCATCCAGGTGAACAACTAGAGAGTTGTGGCATAATCTAATCAACAGTGGCGCAGCTGACGGACACTGTTCTGTACCGTGCGGACAAACCAGTGCCAATGGAACAGCATAATCATCGGTCGTTAGTTGCACGTACTCCACCGTTTTCACGGGCGTCTCGGCCTGTTTCCATATCCTCGCATTGAATACAGCCTGCAACGCGTCGTTCAATCGTTCGTCCAGCTATCAGGAGCGCGCGAGCCCGTCCATACCATCGCCACTCTCCAAACTACATCTGCTATTTCAAAGCAGAATGTCCTTATAACTAGTGAAATACTATCAGGATGCCCGATATTATACTAACAAGAACAGGTCAAATAGCAGGATGTCTTTCTACTTTGACAAAAACACGACGAAGGGGAGTTTGTTATTGGGGCAAAGCTTTAGCCTGCGCCCATTGGCCAGGGACCAAATCATGCCCTTCATGTTTCTAGAAAACCATTTCACAATAGTCCCCACTAACCCCGGTTTCTCAGCCCATTGATGCGTACAATATTATCCCTAAATGTGAAACGTTCGTCAGACATATTTTTTATTGAGGAATATAAAGCCCTGCGGTCAGATCTGTCAGCCATGCATTCAATGTCCCAAGACAGTTGACGAGTGTGTGCAGATGAGTTGAGTTCCATATGCCTCGGCAATTGGGTCCATCATGTATGCTATGATATGCACAAGACGCTGGGTCAATGGTAGCGCTTAGAGTAGGAAGGGGTGTGGGGCTCGACCGTGAGGTCGATGGGCGGCAGCGCCATGATGGAGCATGTCCGTGGTGCTCGTGTCAGGCGTGGAGGAGATGCAACATTCGTGGCTAGCAGTATACTACCGGTAAGCCAAATCGAATGGCTGCAGTGGGCAGAGTCCCCTTTAGTGAAGCCGGACATCCTTTAGCGAAACGCTGGAATGGGTTGTCCGACGGCCCAGTTTACCACAGGCCGTCGTTTTGGCCTCTACAACAGCAGTTCATAGAACAGCAGAGTCAAGATATGACAGATGCTTGTACACAAAAGATCCAACGGTTAAAAACGTCTATATTGCGAACGGATGGCTAGAAACGTAAATTGTTGTGAGGGCTCGCTTTAGGATAAGTTTTACTGTCCTAAACTAGTAAGACGCCTGAGGAACACCGAAATACATTCATCCGGGAGTTGTTTATTTGACAAAGTATGTGGGCATTATCTCATGTGTAACAAATATCGATAGGTTTCTTTGGATATTCATTCTTCTCTAGAGCTCACAAGCATCCGGGTGAAGAGTAAATATAGGCAAAATAGACAAAAAAAATTCTTTTGCAAACAAAAGCGTTCAAGTGCCCAACCTGCATCCAAAACTTCACGAAGAAATAACACTTATTGTGTTTTTGCAAAAAATGATTTTTAAGAATTATTTTTGAGTATCGATTTTGTTTATTTTTGCTAGACCATCGTGAATGTAACACGGGATGACTTGAAAGGGGGCGGAGGAGATTGCGAGGAAGAGGGGGTCGTGGTGGTGGTCCGCAATGCGGCCTAAGAGAAGGCATGAGAGGCGTTGGAGGCAGACGGTGCTGAGAGCATCCTTCTTATTTTTTTTCTGAGATGGCTAGATGAAGTGAGAGGGAGAGGTGGTTGAACGCAAGAGGCAGGGGTTATCTACAGACAAGGTGTGGAGTGCGGGGTCTTTTTACAAAACTGACATAGTTTATCGCAGATGCGTTTGATGTAAATTGAACGGTTGTAAATGAAGATGGTTGGCAAACCATCATCACTAACTCAGCTTTTTATAGAAGTGGAGATTTAAGGAGTTTGTAATCACATGGATAAACAGACATTAATCCGTTAATATTTGATCTAATGTGGGAAATGTTTTAGGAAAGTTTTCAGAAGAAATCGAATAGTTATCCGACGTCCGTATATACTCCCTTTCGAGTACGTGTTTGTGAAGAGAACGTCGGTTATTTCTCTATACGCGGATACACTTCCGCATCTCGCAGATCGATCGGCGCCGCGCGCGATGGGTGACTCGCAGATCGCCGCCGACGCCGGAAGCGACCGCCTGAGCAACCTCCGCGACGGCGTACTCGGTCACATCCTCTCCTTCCTCGAAACCAGGGAGGCCGCTCGCGCCGCGACGCTCTCGTCGCGGTGGCGCCACGTCATGGCCAGCGTCCACACCGTCTCCATGTCCATGGAGCCGCTGGGACGGCCCGTGTTGGGCAGCTTGGGCTACGGCTACGATGGCCGACGCGACCACAACAAGGTGCGGTTCATCGCCGACGTCACCGACGCCCTCTTCTCCCGCAACCGTCGCCCGTCCCCCGCCGCCGCCTCGGTGCCCCTGCGCGCGCTCCGCGTATCCATGGAAAGATACTGCCCCGAAGACAGGTCCAAGGTGGACCAGTGGGTCTCCTACGCCCTGTGGCATGCCGCCCAGAGCTGGAGCTCGACCTCCGCCTTGGCCGCGGCCCCATCTGCAATAGCCCCGGCTGCAGCCTCCACTCCTCCCATGACGATGTCGCCGACGCCGCCGATAGCCTTGTTGGGGATCAAGCCGTCGCCGGGAAGCCTCCCAAGTCTGACGACCCCGACGGCAACCGTTCTGTCCGCGCGCACCCCGAAGACGATGTCCCATCCAGCGACGATGAGGAGACGGCAGCTCGATCGTGGAATCCGCCGCCTGAAGAGTACACCTACACCGTCCCGAACGGCCTCTTCTCTTGCGCCGCGCTGCGATCGCTCCGTCTAGGCTACTGCAGGCTCTCCCCGCCGGCAGCCGTCAGCCTGCCGGCTCTCGAGGCCCTCCACCTCACCCACATCCACGGAGACGAGGAGGACGACGATGTGCAGACTGCAGAGGCTGATCTCCGGCTGTCCGCGCCTCGCCGACCTGACGCTCGAGGCTTGTGGCACGGTGACCGCGCTCTCCTCCTCGACAACACACACCTCCGCAGGCTCGCCCTCCGGTGCTGCCACAACCTATCCAGCCTTACCGTCGACACGACGACGGAGCTTGACTCCTTCGAGTACCGTGGCGCCGTCCCCGACAGCTCGGTCCTCACCGTGGGCGGCCTTCCGTCCGTCACGTCGTGCAAGGTCGACATCTGCACGATCTGCCCGCTCGAGGAGGCGGGGGAGCACGTCAAGCTGGGTTCGTTCCTGCATCAGCTGGCCTCGACCGCGAAGCACCTCCAGTTGTGCTCCGCTCGCATGGGCTCGTGGTTCGTGGACCTCCCCGTGCTCCCCGCCCTTCGCCACCTCGAGTTGGCTGGAAGCGTGCCGCGCGACGGCGACCCCGCTGTCGTCTGGTCGTCATCGCCACGACGAGCAGCATCCTCCGGCGAACCCCGAACCTAGAGCTACTGACCCTTTTCTTCGAAGAGGCGCCACCGCCACTCGAAGCGCCCCGTGAAACGGAGTGGCACTCAGGGCTCGATCACCACGCCTACGTCCGCGGCGGTAGCGAGGGGGAGCTCCTTGACGCGCACCGTCTCCACTACTGCCGGTACGACACCCTCGACGACGCGTCGGCACCCGGCCGCGATGGTCCCGCCATGCCTGGGGAGCGGAGTGAAGAAGATGGAGCTGGTGCATTACCAAGGCGGCAGGGTGCAGAGGACGTTGGCCAGATTCTTGCTCCGCAACGCCGCCGTTCTTGAGAATCTCTATTGCGGATTCGCGGAGGGGCCGCATTGGATTCAAATGGAGTTTATGCGTGAGATGGAAGGTTGGGTGGTCAGTGAGCTAGCCAACAAAGAGTTCTGTTGATGGGTGCATATAATTGCTCGATTCTGGTATGATCTTTAAGAAAAACACGCTTTGTTTCTCTTTTGATTATCAGCTCAACAACATGCACTGTATATACGTAACAAACTAGTGATTAATCTATACTATGTTATCAACGAACAACGCACAAGCTGGTCAACTTTGGCGCGCCAACAAAATTACGAAAACACTAATGCCCACACATGCCAACATTGCAACTCGCCCACACGTCTGGATCACCGTTCAATTAAGTTTGCACGAATCTTGACACACCGAGGCAGTTTTCGCATGCCACGTAGGACAAGGCCGGTGTGCGGGCGTTGAAGAGGTCGCCAACAAGCCCCACAGCACGCGGTTGCCAACTGCGCTATGTGGGGGCGAACTAATTTCTGCCCACACAGCCACCACCTGGTCTACGCGCGTGCGGATGAACTATTTTTCGCCCACACAACAGTCGTACGTTGTTGGATGGCAACTGCAGTTACGCGTATATGACAACTAGGTAAACACACATGACAACTATGATTCGTTTGCTAGACGGCAACTGCAGTTGCGCGTACGTGGCAATCAGGTAAACATACATGGCAACTATGATTAATCACACGTGGCAACTAAGTAAACACATATGGCAACTATCGTTTAATCATATGTAGCAAGTAGTTGATCACACACAATAACTATGACTTGATTACTTGCGGTAACTACAATAAATTAGATATGACGACTATAATTAACCAAAACAAAGAGAGTTGCCATGTTTTTACAACCATATTTGCCATCCCGGATAATTACATCTGCCATCCCGAATGGCAACTAAATCGTCAAACCACATATACTTGTAGTTGCGCCAGGACGTGTGGGCATATTTACTTCGTGCCACACTCACAGGATGAATAGTACTTATTGAGCGTGTGACACAAAATAGCTGCGCCCACACATGTAGGCAATTCTACTGTTCGCCCCTACTCATGCCACACACGGTGTGTGGACAAATGCTTATTATGCCACACAGCCCATGTGGGCTAGCCCCTACTCATGCCACACACGGTGTATGAACAAATGCCTATTATGCCACACGTGTGGTGAATATCGGTGTCCCAAAATTAACACACAAGAAAGAAAGCATACCAGGTACTCCCTCCGTCCTAAAATTCTTGTCTTAGATATGTCTAGATACGGATGTATCTAATACTAAAATGTGACTTGATACATCCGTATTTAGACAAATCTAAGACAAGAATTTTAGGATGGAGAGGGTAGTAACAAGCAGTGGAGATCATAATCAACACTCTAGTACTGGTATAAATGCTATTAAAATCATCTTTGCCTTCTGTTTTCCTGTCTAAGCTAAAGC
The DNA here is from genome assembly GCF_003073215.2 of Triticum urartu. Classification (NCBI taxonomy): domain Eukaryota; kingdom Viridiplantae; phylum Streptophyta; class Magnoliopsida; order Poales; family Poaceae; genus Triticum; species Triticum urartu. The sequence goes on from NC_053024.1 coordinate 681,347,469, forward strand.
GACCCGGTGGCTACGGGTCCTGTCCAAAAATGTCCTTGCCTTTTTTCCTCGTGGCATGCCATGGCGCCTCAAAACTACCTACAACCCCTATCTATGCTGCTCCGACTTCCAGCTTCGGATGGATGGGTTTTCACTGCAGTATGCTGCTGTTATGACGACATGATCGGAGCAGGCTGGTACTTAAATTCGGGCAAACTCTCGAGCCTGCAAGCAAAAAACAAACAAAAATCATACATATGCTTATCTTGTCGCTTAAGAGTGGATTCATTGCAACAATATTACTACTGTCTTGTCTTTTTTTTCTTGGTAGTCGAAACAGGTCTAGAAAAAGCAAAATTGTTATCTCGGAGAACACAGCGAAATTTAAGGTCAGACCGCATGCACGCACGTACCTTTGCCGAACTTTGAGAATGCCGGTGCCAAGTTGCATGGGTATGCCCATGATGATGCACTCGCTGACTCCGTCTATCTGATCCTCACGCCCGGCGTATGAAGCATTAAAGAGATGCTCCGAAGTTTTCTCGAAAGAGGCCAGCATCAGCACGCTGCTCTTCATCTTCGCAATCCCGTACCTCGTGATGCCCAGGACTTCGCCCTGCTCAGAGCATCAACGCGGGCAGCATTTCATTAGTCTTCCAAGGACATGAGGCAGGCCAAAAGATGGAGGGTGTTGCAATTGTAAGATCAAAGTTTCATGATTGACAATGATTACTACTGTACCTTGTATGTCATCAGATCTGCGAGAAGCATCATATGTCTCAGATCGATGATCATGTTGTTGCTCTCAAATGTATACTGAATCTCATCGATGATAGATCTCCTTGCGGCTTCGATTCCGAGTGTCTGGTTCACTTCCATGATGTGATTACTTTTTGTTTTCATAGCGTCGACTCCTGGAGCGCCCAATACTGCTAACAGGTTTGTTCTGTAATACACAATGAATGTACTTGGTTACCATATATCATCTCACAAGAATATTCACGGCAAGGGTTATAAACAATTCCCAGAAGCAATTCGCTAAAATATTTCAACACATCATTGAATGAAGGTTGACAAAGAAAGAAATTAGAAAGCTCATGATCTCTCTCTTTTTTCAAACGGAATGAGAAACAGTCCATGAAGTTTTTTAGAGAGCGCTCTTGCGATTGACACTTTCCAGCAAAGGTAACAACAAGCTCCTCACCGGCAGCAAACTACATGCCACCAAAGCTGAATAAATAGTAAAAGTCTTACCCTTCAACCAGCAGGTTATATCTTTCGATGGTTTTGTCACGTCCTTTAACGGGGTTGACAACAGCTCTTTCAACAGTTGGAATACCCTGAATTGATTAAAACTGTCAGCAACATCCTAATAATGGTACCCAAAAAAAAACATAGCGCGCCATGTTTACCTTCACAATCACTTTTGGAAGCATGGACTTGAGATTGTGCAGCTCAAACTGGAGTTTGGATCTATCTGTTCCATCTGGATATATTCTCAACTTGGCTTCATCAATTACACGAACATGCTGCGAATATCATATACCATGATTACAACCACAGAGAACGTATTGGACGTATCACATCAAACTCAAAGCGTTATTCATACCTGAGATTTTAACTTGAGTTTTGGATAATTTATTATTGATAGCTGCACAGAGTCAGCATTGATTCCTTCGTACCCCTGAGCTTCTATTCGTTGCATATCAAGTTTCACAACCAAATTTGGCTGGCTTGATTTCAAGACAATCTTTATGGCTGCTGCCACCTGTTCAGGCATTACAAGGCTTCTCAGCAAGTTGAGTGCTTCCTTACAAAATATATCTGCTACACTAATAGCTTTTTCTTCATTTCCATGCTCATGTAGAAAAAGAGATGCAAGGACTACAGAACCAGACAAACTAAAACCAAGACAAATCATTGAATAATCTCCACTTCAAGCCAACACATGTTAACAGTGCAATATTTTGCTATTAAAGTAACAGTTATTAACATTATTGCTGGACAGATAAGAAAACTCGTACAAAAAATATAATTATATTTGTTATTTTAATGTCATAAAAACAGCCAAATACAAATAAAAGTTTCGGCATCAATAACAAAAGCCCAAACTTCCTCGATTCTGGGATTGAATTTCTTGCTATAAACTTGTTTTAGACTGTCCTTTTCAGGCCTTTGTAGTTCTCTTTGCAAAACCTAGCCCCCCCCCAAATGACAAATAATCTATCTTTGCAGCTATGGATGGACTAAATATATGCAACATGTTCTTTTAAAAAGAATAACAGGAGGAAAGTGCAAGCAGCCAAACTTTCTTTATGTGCGCGTAAAATTTTAAAAGAAATTCTGAAAAAATATACCTCGCCCAGCACTACTTTCTCGATACAACGTTTCACCTTTACGCCAAATGACTCATCCTGCCCAGACAAAAGTTCTGCAGTGATAATAGGTGTGCTTATCTTTTTAGCAGCATTGATGATTTCCTTGATGCGAGGAACTCCAAGTGTAACATCTTTATTGGTGTTCATTAAGGAAACAAGTACTTAGTGACAATCTTATAAAAGTTTACAGAGGGAGTATAAAGGAAATGAATCTAGTGAATTCAACATCATGTGTTTATATTTACGGACTTTGTATGCCACAACATCGTACCATATTAATAGTGACGGCATAAAACCTCCTTGTTCGAACTGTTGACAGTATCATGTTATATTTGTTAAACTATAAATGAAAAGAGCAGCCCCCTAAATAAAAAGTTTCAGATAAGAAACTAAATATGCGCCACTTCAGCATGTTATAAAACACCACAATTTTCCTTAAATACATAGCACAGAAAGGATACTCATGCTGGCTACTCCTGCAAAATGAAAGGTTTTCAGTGTCATCTGGGTCCCAGGCTCCCCAATACTCTGAGCCCCGATTGCACCAATTGATGCTCCTGCCTCGATTATTTTTGAGTGATAACGAGATAAACAAGTATCAAGAAAAACCTGAGCCAGGAAAAGGAAAAACAAGTCATGTAGCAGACCGACACAAGAACAAAATGCATGGACAAACTATAAATAACAATCCTCGGAGCGGATCTAAAACCAGTCTTACCTACTGTGGTACTGTGTATTACAAAAGATTCATTTCTCAACAAAACTAGGAAAATGTTGCATCAGGAAGTGTTTGGTGAGCATATCACAGTTGAAGTGCTTGAAAGAGACTCACAAATTTACATTCAATTAATTTAGGAGTGGTTGCTAGTTTGGTATTGACATCGACAGAAAAAGCAAGGCACATTTTGCGGGGCAAGCAACAAGCATAAACCACCAGCTTGTTTAATATAAGAAATTTACAAAGCCTACGAACTTGATAAGTAGATCAATACAGCATGCAACTTATGCAGTTGCTTAACTCTAAACGCATGAATGAACACCAAAAAGGACAATAACAGTAAACCGTTACCATACTGATCTACTTGCTGGTAGAAAAGTTGATAATCTCATGCATTTAAATGAGAGATCTAAAGTCTGACTGGATTTTTTTTCTTCTTGGAGAAAAAATGGAAGATTTGTGCCTCAATACATCATGCATTGATTGACAAAAGAAGTTTAGGTACAAGCCTAAGGCTCAGGCTACACCCAGCCAACAACGGCACTTCCTACATTACCCAGCGACATACTACCCCCAGCAACAGCAAAGCCTAACTGGATATAAGCGATGTGTCTAAGATTACAGCACTTCGGCAAAGCAATTATGAATTAGTAAATGCAAAGTATGATACATACCTGCAGTTGTTTTGCAGATATGCCAGAAATATTAGCAGCAACGCACTCCTCAATGCTGGAGTCCTTCCTTCCCACATGATCTTCATCTAGGTGAAGTGCCCGCCTTGTGTTTCTCAGCATTTTGATGCGATTCCCGACAAATTTTGTTAACAATTCCTTGAACCTATCGCTACAACCACCAGCTGAGGGGTCTTGTTCGGAGAGCTTATCATTTAACATTTGTGAGATTGCCTCAGGAGATAATGTTTCATGTCCCCTTTGAGGACATGTGGCCTACAATGTCAAGACATCATTGGTCAATGAACAGAGCACAAAGCACACTTTCCTTTATCAATCTAAGAAAGTATTCATGTATGTTAAAACTAACCATGACTTTCATAAACAATTGGTCCAGATTCAAGGGATTGCCACCTTTTCCTTCCATCTTTACAGGATCCATGCCATCATCTCCATAGACGAATTGAACTATACCACCACTAGCGTTGCGGACTGTCTGATCATAGAAAACTGAGAGATCTTCCAAACCCTTCATTAACCTACGGGACATGTATCCAGTTTCTGCTGTTTTGACCTATGATTAGAAGTTCACAAGAAAGAAAAAAACAGATATCAGACTCCAACTAAGAAATAAAATGATATATCTGCGTTTTTGAAAGAAAAAGGTTATTTGAAGTATCCAGAAGGCGTATTGAGTCAACTGGCAGTGTCCAATGTATTCCACATCAGTCCAGTGAAAAGTAAGACATGTCGTAGTTCATGTCTATAGGCTATTGGACAATGGATATGCCCCCAAGTTAGTATAATACTCTCTCCGATCCAAAATAAGTGTCGTGCTTTTAGTTCAAATTTGAACTAAAACCATGACACTTATTTTTGGATCAGAGGGAGTACCAAATAATGTCACATTGCTAGCATATAATAGCTACCAAGTCAAGTCTGACATAGTTGGTAGGTTGTTGCAGATACCAAAAAATAAAGTTTGATGTATGCTACTCCAGGTTTTAGAAGTTTGATGATGTCTTCTTACTGTATCTTGCCTTTTGATGGGGCTGGGATTACCCTTTCCCTTTACTGAAATAACTAGTAAGCTGAAATGTTATGATCTGATCTATAAAAGTTGCACATTCTAAGCTGTCAGGCTGGCCCAATCAGTGAACTAAATTACAAATCAGAAACAGAGGAAACCAATAGAGTCTAGTACAAAGAAGCAATATTTTATGCTCTACAAATTTTTGATATGTAATACTGTAGTATGCAACCAAAATATGATCTAGATTTAGACCTACCGCTGTGTCAACAAGACCTTCTCTTCCACCCATTGTATGGAAGAAAAACTCTGTAGCAGTCAAACCGGTATAGAATGAATTAGCAACAAAACCTTTCGCCTGCAAATGGAAGACAAAGAAAATAACTTAGCTGAAGAGAACATACATATGTGTTGTCACAATAATATGATCCCACACACTGAATACAAATAAAATGGCAGTTGGACTAAGTAGAAAAGAAAAAAAGATTAAAGATCAATTAGTAAATTCTGACTACAAATGTCATTTCATGTAATGCCGTATGCAAATAATACACTACTACTATACGAACAAATGGATTGCTCACTGTCATTGATAAAAACTAGTTGAAAAATATCATCCGACGTGTCACTGACATGGGCCATATGCGGACATGCCTCACAAGTCATCCTCAGGGTGGATGGAATTTTCAAATTTATACAACTTCGTGATGGTACTTGGCTAATTTTGCCCTAACAGTCTGAATCTTTCTACAGGGTATCCTGCAACAGAGTTGACGGGCCCTCAACAAAATAAAGATTCACATAACCATTCAGCAAATTTTCAAGTGCGTGGTGCATGGCATACGAAAACAAAAGGTGGTTGCACAAATGAGCAAATCATATTTCTTAGTCCTGTTCTTACCGCGGGGGTCTTTGAATTTATAGGGAAGTGAGGAAGCGTTCGATCTATAAAACCATTTGGGGCACGGCGTCCTCCAACTGATTGTTGACCAACACATACAACCATCTGACTGATATTGATTGGAGAACCTTTAGATCCACACTGAGACATGATCAATGGGCTGTTCCTCCAGTGAAGTGTACTCATACAGTGCTGAAAAAATAAGTTTCAACACAAGTCATTCAATGCACAAGTATGATTAATTGAAAATGGACACAACAGGTTCACCAGTGGACTTGAATCATTTATCGATACTTTCACTAAATCCTCACTTAAATAAAAATTAGGCTAGTGATAAGAAACTTGTGTATTGAAAAAATTAGGCTAGTCAAAAAGAGATCTGTACAAGGAAAACTTGCTAGGTAAAACTGCAAAGTTGTGATACTGCAAACATAATATCAAATGTTAGACTGAAGGAATCTGACGCGAAGTTTTTCCAACTTGTACAATATAGCGTGTTCAAAAACAGCTTTCTCCAAGCAGCTGATGTGAACAGTACACCTACGGTTGTACTAGAGTATCAAGCAGCCAGGTTGGTTGGGTTTGCCAACCCGTAATTGAACGCCCCTAATATATAGTTGTATAAAAAGGATCAGGCTAGAAAAACAATCAGAAGCTAATTGGTTAAGGAATCGGGATGGACCAAGAAAACCAGTTAGAACTTACATCTCCAGCTGTGTCTCTTAATTTATTTAGTACACCAGATATCCGAGCCTCCAATGTTTGAGCTCTGCTGCATCCTGGTTGTGGTTTGAGTGCACCCTTTGAATATTGAGCAATAAGCTCATGGCATTCTTGATATCCTTCTCCTATTGTTTTCCCCTTTTTCTCATTTAGACTTTCTCCTGGTTGGACATCATCCACACCAATTGAAAACCCATGATTCCCTATGAACCTTGCACTGCAGGAGAAAAGGTAAATACCTTGGATCAGGACAAACTTTTCATAAACTAGTTTCACATAGCAATTTACAATCACAATTGAAATAAGCAACTATACAATTGATAATCTGCAAAATTTCAATGAGAATTGCACTATATGAATTTGGAAAAAAATGTGTACTAGGTATGATCTCAGAAAGTAAATAAGAAAAAGAAAATATATTTGTATACAAGTTAGAAGAAAGTAAAGATGGTGCCTTCACATTTTTATTCTCTTGAGCAAATGGATAAGAGAAAATTAGTAGTATGGTACAAAATTACAAATAATTAAGAAAGGATAATGTTGTACAAATCTTTGAACTAGTCTCACCTAAACTTTGCCAGACGATTCATACAGCTTGCTGCAGCGTGAGAATTATAATCTCTTATAAGAACGGAGAACATGCCCTCATTATTCCCATTACCTGGAGACAAAACGTCAATCAAATTTTGGTTTGCTTTCAAATCTGTCAAGAAAAGTGAAAATAACAAATACTAGGCCAAATGAATAATGCTGTTTGCTAATGTGAGTGCTGAAATGCACACCATCTGGTATATGTGGTTTATGGCATGATTCATGAGAGTACATCATGACAGAGCTATGACAATGAATAACTAACACTCTCCTGAAAAAGAAGGAAATATCCCAAGAACACGGTACATAATGTCCTGGAATCTAGATTGACACGGATAATTTAGATATGACCATACAATGCACTATTTCGTCAATAAATTGGCATACATCAATAATACCAAGGTCCCATTTCCTCCAAAAAAACAATTCCAAGGTCCAATCCTGAGCTTTGCACTTAAATCCTAAACTCTGTAGTATAATTTCTGAATTTTTTTCTCCAACATGCATCAAAATGTGTGTCATTTAACATTAAGGAGTATGTCAAAATGACGCAAAGATGCAAATAAATCGCAAAACAGAATGCTCAAAAGCCCAAAAAAACAAGAATTATTTATCTAACACTGCAAAAGAAATAAAGAATAAGAAGCCATGAAAACCAAAAAGAAACTAGCAAGCAGAAAAAAGCTAAAGAGAGATTATCATCGCAAATGTTGGGCGCCTCTTAAGTGCAAGATATTTGTTTGGCTAGGGGCAGCCAATTGCTATTGGACTGCACAATGTTTGGAGCATATGGCTTACAACATCCAGACGAATGCCTTCTGTGAAGCCAGGAGGATGAAACGATCTCCCATCTCCTTACAAACTACGTCGTATCCAGGAGATAAGGTGAGGGCCTCCAGATCATTGATCACTCACTCTTTGGAGACTGGCGCAGGAGAAATGTGCCGTCTTCAAGGATGCATGGTCAGACAGCCAGCTGAAGTTCTGAAAGTTGGCAGGAGCAAAGGCACTTTGCCTGCTCCCACTGCACGCTAGGCCTCCAGATGCAGTGGTAGCTTGAGCTGGGGAGTGGGTTTTCCTTGACCACTCTCTGGTTGTCTTTTGGTAGCTCTGTTAGTTTGTTAGCTTAGCTTACTTTCGATGCTCTTGCATCACTTCTTTTCTCTGTGCTTTTTTCTGTTATTTAGTTATAGTTGTATTTTGCGCCTTCCTGGCGTTCTCCTTCTAATGAAATATGACATGCGCTTCGGGGAGTGTTCAAGAGCGAAATCATTGCAAAGTAAGGTTCGGCTATTGCACAAAAGTGAAGCATGGTAGCGTAGACTAATAACAGTTTGCTACTTGGGTGGAACATACATAGTTTATTTTACAAGATAAGACGAAAAACTACTCTTCCTACATCAAATAAACAATTTTCAACTCAGGCATGTAAATAAAATAGTCTGAAGCATTACAATGAAAAGAAAAATTATGCAGTACAAACAGAACATTTTATTAAGAAGACGCATACAAAACTAGAACAGTAGTTCAACCTTCTAATCCCAAGAAATGGTTCTTTAGATGAATCATTGAACTAGAAATCAAAACAAACTTATAAAATGTTCTCACCTAAAGTTTTCTTCCCAACTTGCCCAGATAAAAGTTCACTGTTTCGGAAGTAGACAAAACCATCATTCGGACACATTGCATCATGTACTGCTTCAGATGTCTTATCTTCGACAGTAAGAGCGCATTTCTTAGTACAGATTTTCTCTCTGACACCAAGATTCAGATAGACCTTTGTAAATGCGTTAGGACGTACTAACACACTGAATAGTTGTTTACCAGTCCAAAGCTCAATAGGCTGCAAAAGAGCAGATATATAGTCATTCCAGAGTAACAAGAAAAAACATGCTCCATTTAAAGTCTCTTGTTAAGCATAAAAATGCTGAAACGTGCTTTCCGAAAAGAAGTAGCAACTCAGAGTGAGGGCGCCTCGTTTCCATATTAATACTTTGCAAATTTATTAGCTATTTTATAATGTATCTACTTTTAACAAACATTAGAAGAAGCACAAATGGCATAACTGTTTATATAACTACTTTGATGCTTGCAATAAACATTAAAGCATGGAGAACATATAGCCATAAAGAAAAATAATGCAAAGAAAATATTACCTTAATTAATGCTGGTGTTGGCAAATCAATATTTTCCATTGCATCTCCAAGATATGAACATAAGAGAGTAAAGGAAGACCTGTCATAGAAGGAGTCTTTTCTCGTGATCAGAAAAGAAGATGTCAAAAAGTCCTGCGTGGAAGCAACCAGTATTTCCCCATTCTTAGGGGTACATAAATTGTTCTGGACCTGTGAAATTAAATATCAGATATCAAACTAGTGTTAGTGCATCCAAAGCAAAACAAAAATATTAAACTAAAAAAGAAGAGTTTGCAAGTGCTACCCCCATAAGCATAAGTGCTTCAGTACGAGCTTCCTCTGTCTGTGGGACGTGCAAATTCATCTCATCTCCATCAAAATCGGCATTGTAAGGGTTGCATACAGACTCATTAAATCTTAGTGTTCTCCAGGGCATTATCCTTGCCTGAACTCAATATAAAAAGGAACCAAAGGTGAGACAAATCATTTAGTACAACAAGTACAGTGTAATCAGGCGTGTACATAAACTCTCCTTTTCTATCAATGCTTTGAAACACAAAGCTGTTGTGTTTTCTTGAAGAAGAAAATAGAGCAATTTATACCCTGTGTGACATGATTGACATTCTATGCAAGCTCGGTTGTCTGTTGAAGAGGACAATGTCGCCATCTTCTAAATGCCTTTCGACTATACAGCCATATTTCAAATCCCGAGCAGCAATCCTTCTATCACAGTACTTTAAGTGCCTAAAATGTAGTCCACAGCAAAGTATGAAAGGTGAACTTGTTAAAATTAAATAATTCAGAAAATTACAACTTACAGCTTCGTTCCATCAGGTTGTAATATAAAATTTGCCCCTGGATGTTTGTGTGGTCCATTTCGTATACATTGACGCAGCTTCTCTATGTTATAGTATGAAACTCTTTCAGGATAAGTCAAGACTCGAGCCATCAAAATAGGAATAGCCACCTATAAGTTTGAATTAGTAATGACATACAAAATCAACTGGAGAGTTAACATAAAGAACATCGACCAAATATGGACAAGTACCTCTGTTATACTCAAATTTCTATAACTGGAGAGGGAACATAAAGAACATCGACCATATATGGACAAGTACCTCTGTTATCCTCAAATTTGGGTCAGGAGATATGACAGTCCTTCCAGTGTACTCCGTACGTTTTCCAGACAAGTTCCCACGAAAACGGCCTGTCTTGCCTTTGAGTCGTTGAATAAGGCCACGGTGTTGTGAGTCAATAAGACAGGGGGCATCACTATTGATATATTCAACAACTTGAAGTTGAAGGTGTTGCCAGCAATCCTTGAAAGAAACAAAGGAGAAAACTGAGCTAGAGTTTCCTAATGAAATTACACTTTAATCAGAATAAAGTAATGCAAGATTGGAAAAGATCATGATGCAAATATTCAGCATAAATATGTCATCAGATTTCCGCTTCTAACAGCACTTCTGAGTTAGTTACTTAGGTACATAATCTAGAAGAGAATGTGTAAAATATCTTGCCGTTTTATATGTCTAAATTACAGAATTGTTTGGAGTGTGATGTTGATAATGCACCAGCTACCAGCCCATACAGGCAGATGGATGGTAAGTCATCACTAATGATTAAAGTTATTACTAAATATTCAATTATCTTAGCAAAAATGTCTATTTATCTCACGCCGTGAATAAATCATATTTCCTGAGCAGCACTTCCATACAGCCAACAAATATTTAAAGTGTCTCTTGAGCAGACCTCATCATCGTATCCAACAATCAGCTCTCAAGTTGGGCATTTCATGAACAAATAAAGGAAGACCAGTTTTCTAGAATGCAATGAAAATTTCAGATAACACATATGTAGCACTCCGTAGAGGCAAAGAAAACAGTGGTAAATATAAGAGAAATGAAAGAAAAACGAGTGAAGGACTCTGGGTAATCTTACAAAGCACTTTGCGAGCGGTTCACCACTTTGAAGGGTCCCCTTAAGGATGGAATTTGTATTAACAATGTTCTTCAATATGCAAGTAATACTATCTTCATTGCTGTGAGAAGCAAGACAATTAATGACATTCTTGTGGTTATGATGAAACGCCGTTATATAAGTTCAAGGTGCCAAAGAACAAACCTCATTCTACCACCACCCCCACCAACAAAAACGGAAGGACGGATAGGCACAGGTGGCACTGCGATCTCTGTAATGATAAGTTTCTCAGGCCTATCACCAAGGTTTAGCAATTCACAGTCCTGCAGAATATCAAAGTGTGATAGTAAAAAACACAGGAAATAAACCTATGTCCTATGTACTACGTTAATCGGCTGAAAGTAATAAATACTCTTGTAAGGCGAAAACAGAGTGGCATCCACCTCATCAATCATTCTTCTGAAAAGAGATAGAACAGTTGCAGGGTCCAACGTGTGAATCGAAGTAATGGCTAGTTTTTCCTTCTTGTGTGATAACGCAGACCGGAGTTCTTCTGTACTTCCATCCAGAGTTTTGCTACAATCATGAACAATTACCAAGCCCATTCTGCCCTTCTTAGCTACCCCTGTACATCCAACCAGTTCGTTACTAGGAATTCCCAAGGGAAATTTACATGCAACATGGGAGAAAAAGGAGTATTAGAAGGAAGCTTGCCATTTATGAATCCACACCAGGGGCAACGGGATAGCTTGCATTTGTCCCTCACTTTCTTCATGAGGGCAAATTTGACCAGTGGCTCTGCTCTAGGTTGTCGCATCTTCTTCAGAAACTCTCGGCGGTCTTTCTCCACAAGAAGGACCCTGCTACAGCCCTGCAAAGGCACGGGGTAACAAGTATAAGAACCACAACATATCTGATCACAGACCCCAAGGCATGTAAGCTTCTCCTCGGTGTTAGTTACCTTGCAGATACACTTGACCACATCCAGGATATTGTTGAAGAACCCAACATTGAAAACCGGCAGCGCGAGCTTCAGGTAACCGAAATGGCCTGGGCACTCGGTGTACGAACCGTGGCAGGTGCCGCACTCCCCCTGCTTGTTCGCAGCTCCCTGGAATTTGCCACAGTAAACCGATAATACAACGCATTGCACAAACAGAGTGGCATGCCTGGCTAGAGCACATATGAATCCCTGAATTGTTCAGGCGGATGCAGAGATGAATCCCTGAATTGATCAATGAGGATGGGGCGAGAGATTACCATCCGCGTGTCGAGCAGTCCGTTGGGCGCCGGCTTCATGTTGGGCTCGTAGATCCGGTTGTTCCAGACCTGCGCCTCCGCGGACTGGCGTATCTCCTTGCCGGAGAACATGCTGAACCGCATGCTCTTTCTGCAGCGAAGCGGGGCGAGGGGTCAGTGAGCGGCGAGCACGACGGCGCAAGGGGGTGGGAAGCAGTATCCTTACATCCTTCGGGTGCCGACATCCTCGATGAAGGGCTCCTTGGTGCACCGCAGCTTCTCCTCCTGCCGCAACATCTCGCCCCGACGGCTCCGCCCGATGCCGCGGCCGTGGATTTGTGGCGGATGGGTTTACGGGGAGGCAGCGGCTGCTCGGGGGCGGGGGCACCGGCTGCTCCTCCTCGTTGCTGGAGGAGGGGCGGGGGGTCGAGCGGCAGGAGGGAACGCGGCGAGGTCGGGGGCGGCGGCGGCGGCGGCGGCTCCTGGGGAGGGAGGCGGCGCGGAACCGATCACTTTTCACTTGCGGAAGGGAAACATATTAAATAGGTAAGCGAAATATAAACTCAGTATATGTTGCTGTTTTTCTAGGGTTTCGCCGAGTAGCCTCGCAGGTCGAGTGGATTGGTTCGCTTCCCATAATCACCAGATCCGGAGTTCGATCTTTGCTCTCGACTTTTTTTTGCTTCCTTGCTTTTACAAACGCTAATCGGGAACCAACAGAGTATTTATCACTACCATTCTCTCGACTTCTTGCAAAAAAAAACGACCAAACATACACCCATCTTTTTCTTTTTTCTCCTCGCCCTCGAGCAGAAATTCACTTTACAAACTTTTACAACCTCAACCATCCACTTATGATGAAAATGCAATAATTGTGAATTCTTCGGACATGTTCAAAGAACCCTCTTTTTTTTTGCGATGGAAATAGGGTGTTTTATTTCAAACTCACAGAATTACAATCCTTAGCAACAAGTTCAGAAATAAAAGGAGGGGGTTGGTTAAGCCAGGACGCAGTGCTATCCCCAGATCTACCATAATTTGCTAAGCAATGTGCAACCTTGTTTTGATCACGAGAAACTTTAACACGAACAAACACCCTATTCTCCAGTAAACCTTTGATTTCTGCCAAGAGATGACCATGTGCTGATCTATCCAGTGAATCATTAGATAGTGCTGACAAAGCTGCCAAACAATCAGATTGTAGCTGAACTGGTCGATCCGACCGTTGAATTGCGAGACTTACTCCTTCCATAATCGCATGTAACTCCGCTTCCAGCGCCTCATTACAGTGATAAATGCAGACACAAAAGACAATACTGTCAGCTTCCGCTACATATATTTTTTTAAAGGAATTACTGGAATTTTTGTGTTCGTGAGGTGTTCTATAATATATTGATAAGGTGAATTCAAAAGAAATCAGTGGGCGCGTCATGCATGTGTTTTTGGACACGGCCCCCCTGACGTGCTGTCAGCTCACTGACATGTGGACCATGCCTCATGTGTCAGTGGGCCAATGTCAATTACAGTATGTCAAAGGATTCGGCTCCGTGTTTTGTGACTCTGGGCATGACAGCGTGTTTGTGGGATCACATTATGGCAGAATAAAAATATACACTCCATTTTCCAGTTTCATCACATGTTACGAATTCATGACCTCCCATGTCACTGTACAATTTGATTGAGCTAAGCCAAGGACGTGAGGAGCATTACCTGCCTCATCAACTTCATGTTCTTCTTCTGTCTGCAACAAAAATAATATCAGTAGAACCACGTGAACGTAATGCACATACTTGAAGATGCCCACGTATTATTTTCGTCTATTGCTAGTAAAAACCAGATAACCATCTTTTTCCTTTGGCATCTCACTAGAGTAGAAAACAATGAATCGTGACTGATATAGTTTAGAATGAGCTCTAGTATCAAACAATTGGCAAACAAACTATGATGATTGTTTCCAACCTCTATAGTGCTGGCAAACTAATACATGGAAAAGGCCGGAGTGAACTGCCTACATAATCGCACCATTATACATGGAAAAGCTATTAAAATGAGTACCGTAAGAACATCAACAAATATATAACTTCCTTTTGGTATTAAGTCATCTTCACAAGAAACTAACCTGAAATGCATTGTTGCACCAGATTACCAGGCCTTCGTGAAGCAATGTGTTCATATGAAATGCAATATGTTCTAATGTTTTTCATGACCCGCAAGTCGTGGTACGACAATTGATAGGAACCAATATGAGTGTCTTTTATTTTACTTGTTGACCTACGTGTCAACGAGTGGCGACAAGTGATAATCATGCACCAATGGACCTCGACTTGGTGCCGTATGTGAACAGGGAGTTATACAACAATATGAGGTTGAAGAAACGTCGTGCAAAAAGATTATACACATGGGGAAGAACAGTTGTGTGACTGTAGGATAGCGATTTTGAAGTTGCTACCACGGTAGAGTTTTTTTTGCTGTAAAAGTACTGCCACAGCAGAGAATTGAAACTGATGCCACAACAGGGGTCTCCTGTTGAAAAAAACTGCCACGACAGTGTCGTGTGTACGACCATCTATGATCCCTTTGCGGTTCGACTAGAGGCATGAACAAGCACAAAGAGCAGGATTAGCAGGAACACACGAGGTAACCCAGGTTCGGGCCGCTGTGAAGCGTATAGCCCTACTCCTGCTTCGTGTATTGGATGTGTATGAGTCTAGTTACAAGGAGCGCACGTCTGGCAAGGTGCCTAGGAAGTGCTGCTACGCGTGCAAATGGACAGGGTTTCGACCTTTGTTAAGGTAACCATGGGCCTCCTTTTATAGACTAAGGGGTCACCATAATGGCAAAATGGTAAATACACACTGCAGATAGTGGCTACAGTGCCAAACACCTAACTCTGATGGGTTAGACAAATGCATTTAATGCAATATGAGGTGTCTTGTGGATGGAGCTCTCCGGCAAGGTTGGTCTCTCCTTCTGTGTCGTTCGCCCATCTACCTTTTTTCATTTGACACATCATTTGGACGGGTGTCATTAAAGTTGTATCTTCGGTGATGAGCTGTCACGTGCCTAGATAAGTCTCACCTAACTACCTGCCCCGCTCGACACCTAATTGACAAGTGACGACCTGACCGATGAGGTGGAACGGTGGCATGGTAGTGGGATTCTTGCCGGGCTCGGAGCTTGTCGGGCTGGAATCTTGGCGAGCTCTCCTCGGCAAGGATCTTGCCGGGTCTTCGAGCTGTACCTTCAATATTTCTAATCTCTGTTTTGGAGATCTCCTTTGTAGTTATTGTAATCTAGTCTTGAGTTCGGCTTTTGTTATCCTTCGACAAGCCTTGCCATCGGGAAGGCTACTATTCCATGTGCATAAGTCTGGGGAATTAAGGACTCCATTCTTAATTCACCGACATACAGGCATAACAAAAACTGCTGCCACAACAAAAAAAATCCTAAAAAACACCGCCATGACAGGATTTCACGAAGAAGGTTTCGACGACGAGCCAAACTTCTTGAACATAAGGGGCTATACCATGTCACTAAATAACGAATTGCTTGTGATGTTAATCCACTTTTATGCAGCTTGTTTAATGTGCGTAGACGTGTTTTATATGGTGATCCTTCACAAAAAATATCAAGTAATTAGTTTTCATCAAAGTGCAGCACCGTCTTGCACAACAAACCACTTGGTTGTCTTGACGAGTTCAAGGTCGTCTTGAAGTTCGGAACATACCCATCGAAAGGAGACCAAGAATCATATGAGATATGATCAGCATGCTGACATACTTATCTCATTATTCTGTCATCGGTGATGTCACATCAATGTTGGAGTAAGTGAGTCGTGGATCTTGAATCGCCAATAATCAATAATGAGGGATGTTGATTTTAGTGAGAGCATACTCTAATTAATTATTATTTTGAGATGCATAAATTATGAACAAGTCTCTAGGTGTGTTTGCATTTTCGTTGTAGATAGAATGGCATGCAATCCCACCTTTGCACAGCTCCCTTTTCTTCGAAAAAATAGTTGCAACTAGCAACAACTTTATAGTTTTGCACCGTAATCAGAGGATTGTCCTCGAAGGTGCCAAGAAAGAACACATTCTAGAGCAGATTCTCGTTGACGCTCCACTAGATGACTCCACTCAGGATGATGAAAATGTTTATCATCCTAAGAGTAACGACTACAAAGCAGTACAGTGTATCATCCTTGCACCCATGGAGCCAGAACTTCAAAAACGTTTTGAAAACAATAATGCTTATGAGATAATTGTGTAGTTGACAACTTTGTTTGGGCGGTAGGCAAGAGCTGAAAGATATGAGATATCCAAGGCATTGTCCAAGTGTAAGATGAAAAAAGGAAATTCAGTGAGTCGGCACTTACTCAAGTTAACTAGGTACTGGAATCAGTTGGTGTCGTATGTGCGAGCACTACACCTGGGAGCGAGGGACACCCCCTCTTTGCTTGGAGAGGGGCTGCCACACTCACAGTCTAACCCTAACTCATGATGATGAGCAAAAGGTGACACAATAGTCTTTACCCATGTTCGTCCGCTCAGAAGCGTAACACCCTATGTTCTGTTGCTTGTATTAACTAGAGGATGATGGTGATTACATTGGATGAGATAGAGTCCTTCTCTCTAAATTGCTTGAGGAGGAAGAAGAGAATGCGGCTATTGTCAGGAACAACAAATGCCCTAGCTCTGTGGTGTGCCATGGTATGAAATGTTTCAACTCTTTTAGGTGGTTAGGGTCCTCCTTTTGTAGTCACACAAGGGGCTACCACATTAGCCGAGTACAACTGTGTTCCTACCACATTAAATGCGGGTATATGTGTTGCCGGACCCTTGTCGGGTAGGTGAGGCACCTATCTTGTCACATTGCATGCTAGTGAAGCCCTTTTACGTGACACGTCGATGGTGAGGTGTCATGCGCCTAGTAAAAAGGGGTGATGATTCACCCTGGTCTTCATCTAACCGTCGTGCGGTGGTGCTCTTCGCACGACAGCTCACCCACTCCGTTGTAGGTTGTGGCAGGCCTGTGAACTAGGCTCACCACTGTAGGTTGTGATAGATGTAGCTGTCATGCTCGTAGGCCATGTTGGGTGGCGTTGACGGGTCATTGTCAGGGCAGGAGCCGTTTAAGGGGGTACTGATGCCGAAGAAGCTGTTGGTGCGAGGAAGCCACATAGTCCTTGGCTGCTCTCGTGAAGTAATCTTGGCCTTGGCGTTGTCAATGGTGTGCGAGTACTTTCCTAGGGTGATGTTCTTGTTAGTGATTGTCTTCACAAAGATCTGTATCTTGAGGGCACGTCTTGACAAAGATCTGCATTTCTCCACGTTGTTGAGAGGCAATGTGAATGATAGACTCCTTGTGGATGTTGTTGTCAGCAAGGGTGCGCCCCTCCTCAAGCTACTTGCCTGCAGAGAGGAGACGCTTGTTGCAAGGAGGAAATCCCCTCAGTCTTGGATCTTGATGAAGATCTGCATGCCACCTCAAAGGCGGTTTAGCCTTGTGTTACCGGGAGGTAACCGATGCTGATGTGCCAAGTGGGACTGTCATGGCCCTGGTTGATGGACATGTGAGACCCTAGTTCTCACGGGATCAACATTTGGAGGCTTTGAGCAAATTTTCATCCGAGCTGACAGTTGATCTTGTCTTCGCGTCCCTCCCACTTAGCTATAATGGCTTTATCATGAATTATACCATGAATTGGATGAACAAGAGTGTGAATGAGTTCTTCAATATGCTCAAGACTGCATAATATGTGGAATACATAAGGACGTCAATCATGTGATGATGATGCACAAAACGACCAGTTTTAAGAAGGACAAGGTCATGAAAAGGGGCAAATCCAAGAGTGCCGGTAAGACGGACGCAAGTGGAAAGCCTAAGGGTGGCACTCTTCCGACACTTAATGTTTCTTTTGTAATGAGAAGGGCCATTGGAAGAGAAACTGCAAGAAATATTCGACAGATAAGATGACAGTCCAACTCAGATATGAGTGTCATATGGCAGGTCGGAACCAACACCATAGGTGGCGAGGGCCTCTCATCGTCACCTCGCTCAACAACATCTCTGCCATTGCAATCTCTAAAGAAAATTTATATTCAAAAAACGGAAGAAGTATTTAATACTTTGTTGTAGCTATGCAAAAGTGAAGTCAAGGATGATGTAAGTGTGCAAACAAATAGTAAAATTTACAGAAAATCACAATGAATGTAAACTGAAAAAAGAGAGGGCGTTTTCATACACGGCCAAAGCGACACTGAAAAATAAACACCAATTTCTCCCACGCTGCAGCAACCCCCCACCGCGGCCAGATCCCGCACATCTGATCTCACTGAGATCCACCCTGCTCCCCGGCGGCCATGGCCGTGCCGTCCGCCGCGCCCACCCCGCGCTCCCCTCGCCCGGACTCATCGGCGGCCGCCGACGCGTCGGCCGACGCCGCCCCGTCCCTGGACTTCGGCGACCCGGCCTCCCTCGCCGCCCTCCGCGGCCTCACCGACGCCGGCGCCGCCACCCGCCTGCTCCACGAGTGCGTCGCCTACCAGCGCGCCCTCGACGCCCGCCTCGACGCGCTCCTCGCCCGCCGCCCCGACCTCGACCGCGCCGCCGCCTCCCTGCTCCGCTCCGCCCCGCCGCTCCTCTCGCTCGCCGCCTCCGACGCCGCGGCCCTCAGGGAGTCCTCCTCCTCCACCGCGGCGCTCGCCGAGGCGCTCTCCTCCCGCGTCCGCCACCTCGATGCGGCCCACTCGCGCGCCGAGTCCGCCCTGGCCCGCGCCGAGGCGGCCCTCGACCGCTCCCGCGCGCTCGACGCCGCGCGCCGCGCCCTGGCCGCCGACGACCTCGCGGCCGCCGCCACCGCCGTGCACGAGTTCCTGGCCATCGACGCGCGGTTCCCCACCGACGACGACCTCCGCCGCGACCTGCTCGACATCAAGCGCCGCCTCGAGGGTCTCGCGCGCCGGAGGCTCTCCGCCGCGGTCGACGCCCAGGACCACCCCGCCGTGCTGCGCCTCGTGCGCCTCTTCCCCCTCCTCGACCTCGCGCCCGAGGGCCTCCAGGTCTACGTCGCCTACCTCAAGAAGGTGGTCGCCCTCCGCGCCCGCGCAGACTTCGAGCACCTCACCGACCTAATCTCTGCAACCCAGCCTACCTCGGAGCGCCCTGATTTCGTTGGCTGCCTCACCCGTCTCTTCAAGGATATTGTGCTCGCTGTTGAGGAGAATGACGCGGTGCTTCGTGAGCTACGGGGTGAGGATGGTGTTGCCTATGCCATCATCGAGCTGCAGGAGGAATGCGACTCGAGGGGCACCCAGATCCTTCGTCGCTATGCTGATTACCGAAAGCTTGCCCGTCTTTCATCAGATATAAACTCCTATACCAAGAATCTTCTCTCGGTCATGGGTTCTGTCACCAATGCCGCAGGTGGTAGTGAAGGGCCTGACCCCAGGGAGGTTGAGATTTATCTAGAGGAGATTCTTGCATTGACACAACTGGGTGAAGACTATACTGAGTTTATGGTGAACAAGATCCGTGGACTGAGGGATGTCAAGCCTGAACTCGGTCCGCAAGCAATGAAAGCCTTCCGTAATGGTAGCTTCAATAAAATGGAGAAGGATTTGACTGGGTATTATGTGATCTTGGAGGAGTTCTTCATGGTGGAAAACATAAGGAAGGCCATCCAGATTGATGAGCCAGTGCCTGATGGTCTCACGACCTCAATGGTCGACGATGTGTTCTTTCTACTGCAGAGCTGCTGCCGGCGGGCAGCATTCACTGCAAGCATCAACTCGCTACTTGCTGTGCTTGGTGGGGCAACGAGCCTACTAAGCAATGAGTTCCAGGAGGCACTACAGTGGAGAATGAGGGAGCCAAACTTGGGCGCAAAGCTCTTCTTAGGTGGTGTTGGAGTTCAGAAGACCGGGGAGGAGATTACAACTGCGCTGAACAACATGGATGTGAGCTCAGAATATGTCCTGAAACTCCGCCATGAGGTCGAGGAGCTCTGTGCAGAGGTGAGTTTATTTTTGTCTCCTTCTACCTGTTTGTGTATGTCAAACACTGGCACGGATTTGGCAGTTAAGCTCTGTACACATTTAATTAAGATGAACTCAATTCGATAGTATGCTTCTTCTGTGTGTTCTAGGTTGCCATTTTTTAAAGTAGAAGCCCACAATATGGTGACATTCTCTAGAAAGTACTGTTAGTAGTATCATTCTGTCTGAACAGACACAGACTGTTTCAAATGTTAAGGGTTGCATGCACCTTCTTTGAACTGCAAGCTTAGTTAGCTCCAACTAGTTGCTGTGTTGATAAATCCTTAGGCACTTCTCATATTTTTGTGGTTGTAAACTTGTTTACTCGACGCTAATCAAAGTTGTGGGCCAGTGGCTATGATAATGTGATGACTGCTGCCATATCGATAGAAGAACAAGAAGCTATGAGCTCACTAACTTCTTATCCTGTTCCCAATACATTTATAGACAGAAAATGATCTCAACCATTCACTTTATTCCATGTGCTTGATCAATATGCCAAGTAAACTGAAATAGTTCCCTCACATCTGTATCAGATTAAATACCAGTTTTATAAATTCTTATACTGTTACTGTCTCTTAAGGACCTTTCTATATACTTAAGGGTTTCAATAGTTCCAATGCAATTTCTGTGTCATGTGCTTATGGTTACTATCAATTTATGACCAATTTGATGAACCAGTAAATTTGTGTAATAACATAACATCGCAGTTACGAAACACGTTTACTGGTATCCACAGTACCATTATATTCATTCTTGCAAAGGATACACCACAAATCCTCTTATGAACTTTAATATCTTTGGACATGATGATCAACATGATTGGCATGGATAGAAACTTCGATTGTTGTCCTCAACTCAAAGAGACCCAGCACATGTGTTCTGCTGTCTCCTGCAAAGTGCAAAGTAACAACACATGGTTCTGGAAAATGCATGTCTGCATAGTTGTAACATAAATGATAGTAGTAGGCACAATTTCTCAGTCTTGTTAATTGGACGATTACACACATCAGTTTGCATGTAACCCACGATTTTTTATTTTGCAATCTTCGTTGGTGGAATGAAGGTTCCTGATGACTCACGAGCATCTCCTTCTGATACTTCTGATTATTGAACTACATTTAAATGAAAAGTAATAATATCACGTATTATCTGGAACTCACTGCAAGCAACAACAAACGAAAAAGGTGTAACTATTTGCTTATAAATCTCAACTTCAACAGAAGATAATAGTACCAAAGATTATTGTATATTTGTATTATGCTTTATACATGCCTAAAAGATATAGTACATCCATGGCGTCGACAAGTTTTCATTACTCTCCCAGCTGTGCAGCCTGACCTAATGTTGTGTCAGGGGTTGTTCCACCTAACATTACTAGTGCTTCAGTGTCAGCTAAACAGTTCTAGTAGGGTAAATTAATATTCGTAAACATAGGTATACTATTACAGGTGACAACCCTGAACCCTTGCTCTGCACCATGCTGCCTAGGAGCCCTCCGTTGAAACTAAAACAGCCTGCCTACAACAAAACAGCTTAAATGATTCAGTGCTGAACAAATATATCTACATCAAATAAGCTTAACTGAATCATCTTTGCATTTGTCAGAAAAATCTTGCAACGGAAATAGCATTGTCAATTAAATATTCATTGCGAATGCCTGTCTCACAATCATCTAAAATCAATATCTTGATGATTCAAACAAATTCATGTTATTAATGTTGATTCCTTTAGGTTTTTGCATACTGCAAAACAAAAAAAAGATTTACAAACTGCAAGGAGATTGCAGTTGAAATATAGTCCTCTCCTCAGCACTTAAAGTTGACAAATAACATAATTTACACAAATCGCTGGTTAGAAAGAAGGAATTAAGAAACAGAGATAATTGAAGAACAATATTACAAGAATAAAATTGGATACCCCAGTAAAGCACATTGCCATATATACTCCATTCTGGCAAATTGAAAACCTTATGCCTTGGCTGAATCTTTTGACGAGCTATCTTCAAATTGAATTTCTATATTTATGAAATAAGACTAGGAGCATTGATCATGAGATGCTTGATTGTCAGGTTTATAGTGTTTTCCCCTAGGTGACGTCTTATATTTGGGTGTTAGCTATTGTGCTTGCGGTCAACTGGCCACTTCTGAAACATAGTGTGTTACTTCAAACAACAACTTTAGAACATGTGGTTTACCCCAAATCAATGTGATTACAGAGTATGTGCGTGTTTAAAATCTGTTCACATTGCAAACACACATTAATGGAATATCTTGTTTGCAAAATCTTACGTGGTATTCCTATGTTTGCAAGCGGATTTCATCCTTTTATGCATGCAATCAATGTTTTGAAACTTTGACCACCAATGTACATAAGTATTTTTAGATTGTTCACATGGAAATGATCTTATCATATTATACTATTTACTAGATTGTCCATCATAAATTCTTACACATGATTACAGTTTCCCTTCCAACTTTTTTACAGTTTAATATATTTATTTTTTGGTAATAATAAGGGGGAGTTTCTCTTCCAAAAAAAACACTACAGTTTAAATTTTGTTTGGTAATAAGAAGAGGAACTAATGCTCAAGGTATCTGTTGTACTGTATCCATATCCAAAGTGACAAGTAAAGAGATTGGAGGAAAAATATTCTCTTTTGAAATTATTGGAGCAATTAACTCACTTACAAATTGTATGGCTCTTATGTGTTGTTCCTCAAGTCCTCGATCTTATGTGAAACAGCTAATGGTTTGATTGAGCTATGGTAACTTAATCTCAATGGTCTTTTAGTCATCTCTGACAACTGAATTGCTCTGCTGCTTTTCATCACAGATTTTCCATGCTCCTGCTGACCGAGAGAAGATCAAGTCCTGTTTATCGGAGCTAGGTGAAATCAATGCTTCCTACAAGAAGATCCTTTATTCTGGGCTGGAGCACTTAGTGGCATCTATTGCGCCTCGCATTCGTCCTGTCCTTGACACGGTTACCACTGTTAGCTATGAGCTGGATGATGCCGAATACGGGGAAAATGAGGTGAACGACCCATGGGTGCAGAAGCTTCTCCTTGCAGTCGACACTAACGTTACATGGCTCCAGCCAATGATGACATCGAACAACTACGATTCCTTTGTGCACCTGGTCATCGACTTCATTGTCAAGAGGCTTGAGGTTATCATGATGCAGAAGAGGTTCAGCCAGCTTGGTGGCCTGCAGCTCGACAAGGAGGTTCGCTCCCTGATCAACCATTTCTCGGAGATGTCACAGAGGCCAGTGCGAGACAAGTTCTCGAGGCTTTCCCAGATGTCGACCATCCTGAACTTCGAGCGCGTGTCTGAGATACTGGACTTCTGGGGTGACAATGCTGGGCATCTGACATGGCTGTTGACACCTGCGGAGGTGAGGAGGGTCTTAGGGCTTAGGATCGACTTCAGGCCCGAAGCGATTTCTGCTTTGAGACTCTAACCTGTGCATTTAAAATACACACTTGTCACACTATTGTTCATTTGTATGTGATATATCATGAAATGTTTTCCCTGTTTTTGTCCTCTTGCTATCGTGGATAATCCCACTTTAATCCTTGTTGAAATAGTGATTATATATGTTAGTGAATTTGTCGCGTTAACTTTGGGAGATGTGTGTATGAATTTGTAGATACTATATGTCAAACCTATGTGCGTGGTAATGCTGGGTGTAACATTTTTTAAAGATAATGTAATAATTAGTTATTTTTTTGAGATAATTTATCTGAACTTATAGCACTTGCTTGATTTTTTTAAAATTTAAGAAGTTGAAATTTGACGAGACCCTTTCTTGATGAAGAAGATAATTTTGGCCGCCTGGAGTATTTGGATCATCAATGATACAGGTGTTTTGCAAAATGGAAAGGGTTAGAAGTGAGATAAATTTTTACAGCTAGCCAACCCGTGTTTTTTTTCTTCGTAAACCTTCGTGCGTATTATCAGATTTCTGTAAAATGTGTTCATTTGCTTGCCCTAAGATGTGTGACTTGATTCGAACTCTCCAACTCTTTATCGAGTTACCGTGGTGACCGAGGGAAGGAGATGGTGGCGGAAGGAATTAGGAAAAAAAAAGGTGGAGTCAGTAGGAAAATAGAATAAACAATACTCCCTGCGATCCAAAATAATTGACGCAGTACAAGATAGTGCAACTATATATTGCACTCTTACTTTCCTAGATCCTCACGGATACATCCTACATACAGGAGACATGAATAAAAGGTACTCTGTAGAAATATACATATACTCCCTTCGGTTAACAAATTTCGTAGGATGCAAAACTGTCCAATCAATGGAACACACTTGTTTTCCTCAAACAATCATGATTGTCAGTGCTTTAATATGCATTAACTACAACACATACACACTCCACCTTTTATTCCCCGTGGTCATATTTTTTTGTATCCTGGTCTTCCAGTCTCCAACGTACTCCCTCCGGTCCTTTTTACTCTGCATATTAGGTTTGTCTGAAGTCAACCTCATCCAACTTTAACCAAGTTTATACAAAAAATTATTAACATTCACATAACAACACATTTATTATTAGATCCATCTCAGAATATATTTTCATATTATATTTATCACATGTTATAGATGTTAATATTTTCTAATATAAATTTGGTCAAACTTAGCAAACTTTGACTTCAGTCAAAGCTAATGTGCGGAGTGAAAAGGACCGGAGGGAGTACAAAAGGATACTCCCTCCGTCTAGATGAATAAGTCATCTTAGGCTGCTTGTAATGGGTAGTATCATACCTTAGTATCATGTATATGATACTAAGATATGATACTACCTCCGTAATGCATAGTATCATATACTAATATCATAGGTAACCTTATTATTGCCATACATGACACGTAGTACCATAGCATTTAATATGATACGGTATCATGATATGATACTCAACACTCTCTTTCTTCATTTAATTCTATGCCACCTCAGCAAAATAGTCTAGTTGACATGCATAATACTAGCTATGATACTACCATTATGACCAGCCTTAGATTGTGCACCGTGACCAAGGAGAAGGGAAAAACGAGAGAACTTAATATTTATTTACTAATTAATAGCATTGCATGCAATGAGCTAACCACTGCATGTCGTGTTTAGGAGTAGTCTCAAGTCATTAAAAGCATGCACACCCACATCTCTTATTGGTTGATATGTCAAGAAACAAGAAACGAGGTAGAAGTTAATGCACCGCGCCTAAGTGTTTTGGGATTATTCGATTTTCGTAAAATGACTTACACACCTAGACGGAGGGAGTATTATTTTGCTTTCCGCGCCATATAAAACTTGAACTTCTTGAAGTAACTTATGGAGACATGATTGTATAAAAAAAACTCCAGGAAACAGGAGATCCAAAGTAAGTATTACTTCTCTAATAGTCATTGTTCACCTTTTTTCGTGGCTAGGATGTTATCTGTTATTTGTTCTAATTTCACAATAGGAATATTTCCAGAATTCTATTGGTGGTAACATAAGTCAAATACCGCGTAAACTAAACTTTCCACTTGGCTTATTCGAAAACAAAAAATAAGAAGTTACAAAAGAGAGAACTTCGTTGCACTTTTCTTCTGTGTCATAATAGTAATAAGCTAAGCTTTCTATGTTTTTTTTTCATTTTTGGGTTCAGAATATGTTTTTTTGTTTAAATGATTGATCTACTATCGTATTTGGGGTTCTATTTCTGTGAAAAAAATGATAGTTAACGAGAATTGAACTCCGTGGTCATAGTTGCATTATGTACCTTGGTGTTCTAGTCTCCAATGGAATATAACGAGATTATTTTGTTTTCCTTGTGGTTAAACTTGATCTTCTTGAAGTGACTTTTGGAAAGGGGATCTAGATTTTGCAATAAACCCTGATCTTCTTGAGACACTGTTGGAAATAGCAGTTCCACGGCCAGTCAGTATTTCTCTAGCAATCTTTTTTTTTCATCCTTGCATTCAGAACATGATTTTTGTTGAAGGTTTGATTTACTGTCATCTTCTTCATTCTGTTTCAGACGGAGCAAAAATAGTTTAAAGGAATTCCCTATGGTTTTATTTTCATTGTACACCTTTGGTCTTCTCCGCCTCATATTCCCTTGATCCGGTCTCCAAGGGAACACATGGAGATTATTTATTTTCCTCGTGATAAATCTTGATCTTCTTAAAGTAACTTCTGGAAAGGGATATTAGCTTTTGCAACAAACCATAACCATAAACAACCACTGGAAACAATAAATCTGTTGTAAGTACTTCATCTTGTTTCCCCGTAACTTTGGTTATAACACAATCTTTTGTTCGGTGTAATTTATAAATGGGCAAATTTCCAGAATAGTAATTCATGCTAGCTGAAGTTGTACAATGTGTCTTTCACTTTAAGCTCCGACTCTATTTAATTTCATTTCTTTCCTACTAAGATTTTCTGTTAATCCTATTTTTGGCAAAATTATTAATAGTTTGAAATAGTGAATTACAGATATTGCTGTTGATACCTAATTAGAGCCCACTCCTCTTACTTTTTCATGTATGTCTCCTTCACATAGATAAAATCGTCATGTAAGCGGGCTATAAGCCTGCCATTGTACTTGTTCTAACCCGCTTCTCTTTTCTTTCCTTCAACTCAACATAATATAGCTTGCTTATATCAGCTTATTGTACTTGCTCTAAATGATCATGAACTGTTGTAATGATCAATTTTCTTTTAACGCACTAATTTAAAATGGTGATGAAGAGGAATGCAAACGGGACTAACAAAGTGGAAAACCCCGGAAAAGTGAGATAGAGTACCGTGGCGGTGTCCCGGGCAACTCGTTTCTCACCGTGCCGGGGAACGTCGACGGTGGTTTTCCGTCCATCACGTCATGCAAGCTGGACATTTGCGCAGTCCGCTTCGATGAGACATCGTCACCGGAACAGCTTGCCATGCTCAGTTCCTTCATGCAAAAGTTCACGTTGGCGAAATACCTTCACCTGTCCTCCGTTTGCATGGGCTCCTGCTTTCTGGCGCTTCCCGCGTTCCCGAGCCTCCGCTACCTCCGGCTACATGGACGTGCGTTGCACAACGACCCTGGCCATGTCATCGTCGCCTCGACAAACACAATTCTCGAGGCAGCCCCAAACCTTGAGCGCCTAACTCTCTTCTTCGAACCACCACCTCCGGAAACACACCATGAGGGGCGCTATCAACACTACTTTCGGGACCGCAAAAGGGTGGAGCTCCTCGGCGCTCACCATCTTCACTACAACCAGTACGACAGCCTGGACAACGCGCTGAGGGCGACCGTACCGATCGCGCCGTGCTTGAGGAGCCGGGTCAGAAGGATCAACCTGGTGCATTACCAAGGCGGCAGGGCGCAGAGGATGCTTGCCATGTTCTTGCTCCGCAACGCTCTGCTTCTTGGCAAGCTGTATTGTGAGTTCTCGCACGGACCGATGTGGATTCACAAGGAGCTGATGCGCGAGATGGAAAGCTCGAACGACACGGCAAGGAAGGTGTTCCAATGATCCGTGCATATATATGCAATTGCTAATTCCAGCTTCTGTAATCGTCATGTGAGCGTGATTTAGTGAGTAGACGCTGGAGTAATCTTACATTCTTAAGAGGTTGATCCCCCACTACTATCTATCCTCTTTCATCATGCACACTGTGTCCACATCAACTTTATGCCACATCATCATTCAGTTTGCAAAGAGCAACCAAATAATATGATTCCCCTTACATGGCTTTTTTGGAGCGAGCTGTAGAGCCCATGTACAAATAGTTGCCTTGCCTAGCTAACTGGCTCTTCGGTTGCCGTGCTATGGCAAGTCAATGTCCCCAACTAAGGGGTTGTTTGGTTTCTAGCCACATCTTGTCATACTTTACCATACCTAACTTTAGGTAAGTTTGATCAAGTTAGGTAGGTGTTTGGTTCTAGCCACACCTAGGGCAAGAATATTTTTTATGAGCAGTGAACCCTACATGTCATAGAGACACAAGCGTGACAAGATTCCCTTAGGCAAGCCAAAATGTGGCTAACAATTTGAGTAACTCAATTAAGTCAAGTGTGGCAAGTGTAGCAAAAACCATGTGGCAATATATGGCAAAGATAAACACAATCCAAACAGCCCCTAACTCTCCCAACTCTATCTCTTCTTCCACTCCTATTCCTCTTCTCCACTAAATTAATGAAGAAATAACAATGGAGCACCCGTTGCCTGCTGGTACAAGATATCAAGGAGGAGGAGGTGGCTCGAAGTTTCTTCAATCAGCCGTCCCTCAGTAGGAGACGCCACCTCCAACGCGCATCTGTTGGAAATATGAGCAAATTACTACGAGATTTAATCTGAATAAACAAAATATAAATCATGAACACAGCAGCAGAGATTAAACTAATCATGCGAACTAGCATAGCAGATGAACATATCACATCTAGGGCACATACTAGAAACATGAATTCTATCACGATCTCGAATAGGAAGGATAGAATCACATACGGTGCAGCGGGTGCAGCACCGCCGGCGTTGATGTTGTCGCCCATGTCGTCGAGGATGAGGTTGCCGAGGTCGGGGAAGAAGTCGTCGTTCGTGAAGTCGTCGCTGCCAGCAGTCGCGCGAGTGCGCTCCCCAAAAACCTGATCGCCCCTCTCCCGTACAGGATCACGAGAGGCGGGGTTCCGGAGGCCTGCTGTCCCTTCTCGCGGTGCACGCCGGAAGGAGGAATGGAGAAGACTAGCTTGGCGGCGCAATGATCTGGAACGGTGATGAGAAACCATACGAAGCAGCGGCGGCTAGGGTAGACGTCTGCCTGACTATATATTGCGGGCGGGCCGGGTAGGTCGTGGGAGTAAACCCCACGTCTGAGTCGTCACGATCCAAAAGAATCGGAAACGGTTCAGTAATTAACGCGTCCGTTAATTATTAATTAATGACTCATTAATTTTCCCATGCAGTAAAAATATAGACAACGTGCATAGCTCTGTCCTCGGCTCGGCTCAATCCCGCAACCCGCAACCCGCGGCGCGTCGTGGCGAGGCGAGCGAGGAGGAGGAGCGCGCGTGTAGGTCTCCTCTTCTCATGCTCATACAAGTGGTAGAAGAGCTCACCTTATAAAGAGGTGCAACTCTCTCTCAACTTCCAAGGTGGGACTAAACTTTAGCCTCACTCACTCCACTCACATGTGTGCATAAATGGGCCAAGAGAATTTCAGAATTTTAGTTGGGCTTTGGGCCAAAGGTCTACTAGTAAAATTCCAACAATCCCCCACAAAGTCTCATTGGCACATCTCATCATTTAGTTCCAAAACATTGTTTTATATATCGGTGCTTAGTGGAGACTGTGAAGTTGAACTTTCACTTAGAAATTTATGCTACACTAGATCACAACTTGAATAGTGGACTATGCCTTGAACTACAAGTTTTCTGTGAAACTAGTTTCACACAAATTCTTGACCGATACTGGGCTGCCGCAAGGCTTCCCCGCGGGTGGAGCGTATACGTCATACTCCAGGGCCTTTCATAAATTTATTAGAGAACACCCAATTCTCACAGACTGCGACTTTGACAGTCAAATTCATATAGGTGTGTTCCTCAGAAGATGTTCTGCAGGACAACATCTCTACTTACCCGAATAAGCCACTTGGAACACATTAAGATAAGTATTAACCTGCCATGTAGATCAGGAGAGTATTGCATCTTCACGGAGTGGGATAATTAATATAAGGATACTCTCCTCCCAGCTGACCAACAGCTTGTCTCCCACTTCTACTTCGCGGGATCTCCGATCACATAGAGTGGGTTACCACTATGGACAACTCATGCGGTGGGTCTTAAAACCATCTCTATCGATGCATTATCTATCACATTACGTGATAGACCCTTTGTGAATGGATCTGCCAAGTTTTTCGATGTTTGGATATAATCCAACGTAATAACTCCGGAGTTCCTCAATTTTCTGACAGATTTTAGTCTCCTCTTCACATGCCTTGAGGACTTCATATTGTCCTTAGAACTGTTTATCTTGACGATCACAGTTTGATTATCACAGTTCATCAGGATAGGGGGCATTGGTTTTTCAACCATAGGTAAGTCCATCAAGAGTTCACGAAGCCACTCTGCTTCAACAGTGGCAGTGTCTAATGCTGTGAGTTCTGCTTCCATAGTTGACCTCGTTAAGATGGTCTGCTTGCAAGACTTCCAGGAAACAGCGCCACCACCAAGTGTAAAAACATAACCACTTGTGGCCTTAATCTCATCAGCATCAGATATCCAGTTTGAGTCACTATAACCCTCCAGTACCCTTGGATACCCGGTGTAGTGAATCCCATAGCTCGCGGTGCCTTTCAAATAGCGCATAACTCTCTCAAGCCCATGCCAATGATCATCTCCCGGTTTTGACACAAACCGACTCAGCTTGCTCACAGCAAAAGAGATGTCAGGCCTCGTGGCACTCGCCAAATACATAAGCGAGCCAATAATCTGAGAATACCTCAGTTGATCTCTAGCAATCCGTCGATTCTTTCGAAGCAACACACTAGCATCATATGGAGTTGGAGAAGGCGTGCAGTCGCTATACCTAAAACGATTCAAGACCTTTTCCACATAATGAGACTGAAGCAGTGTGATCCCACCATTCTCATCTCTCAACAGCTTGATGTTTAAGATAACATCAGCTACTCCTAGATCCGTCATCTCAAAACAGCGAGATAAGAAATCCTTAACCTCCTTGATTAAATCAAGTTTGGTTCCAAAGATCAATATGTCGTCGACATACAGACAAAGAATAACTCCTTCGCCCCCACCATAGCGATAGTACACGCACTTGTCACCATCGTTTACTACAAAGCCGGCATCAGTTAATGTTCTTTTGAACTTCTCATGCCACTCCTTAGGAGCTTGTTTAAGGCCATATAAAGACTTTAATAACTTGCACACCTTTCCTTCCTGACCAGGTACTACAAAACCATCTGGCTGATCCATGTAAATTTCCTCCTTCAACTCTCCATTAAGGAAAGCCGTCTTAACGTCCATTTGATGAACGAGAAGACCATGTGAGGCAGCCAGTGATAGCAGCATCCGAATTGTGCTCAGTCTAGCCACGGGTGAGTAAGTATCAAAGAAGTCTTCACCTTCTTTCTGGGTATAACCCTTGGCCACAAGCCGTGCCTTGTACTTTTCAGTCGTACCATCAGGTCTAAGCTTCTTCTTGAGCACCCACTTACATCCTACAGGTTTGCACCCATAAGGACGGTCAGTAATCTCCCAGGTACCGTTAGCTAAGATGGAATCCATCTCGCTACGTACAGCTTCCTTCCAGTAGTCAGCATCAGGAGATGCATAGGCTTCTGAAATAGTCCTGGGTGTGTCATCCACGAGGTACACAATGAAATTATCACCAAAAGACTTTGCAGTCCTCTGTCTCTTACTCCTCACAGAAGTTCCATTGTTACCCTCAACAGGGTTCTCAACGTGTTCCATCGCAATGGTGGGTTCAGGAATTACAGTGAATTCCTCACTAGATGGAGTAGGTATCTCCTGATTTGATGAACTCGACATATCCTTCATAGGAAATATGTCCTCAAAGAAAGTTGCATCATTTGATTCCATAATCATACCAACATGCATGTCGGATACCTCAGATTTTATTATCAAAAATCTATAGCCAATGCTATGAAAAGCATAGCCCAGAAGAACACAATCCACGGTTTTGGTCCAAGCTTGCGCTTATTGGGAATTGGTATATTGACTTTCGCCAAACAACCCCAAGTACGTAGGTAAGAGAGTTTCAACCTTTTCCTTTCCCATTCCTTAAATGGAGTCATGGTCTTATGCTTTGTGGGAACTCGGTTTAGGACATGACACGCAGTCATTAGCGCCTCCCCCCACCATTCCTTGGATAGACCCGAAGTGTCTAACATGGTGTTAACCATATCAGTTAGAGTTCGGTTCTTTCTTTCGGCTACCCCATTTGACCGGGGTGAGTAGGGAGGCGTCCTCTCATGGATTATACCATGTTCCGCACAAAACAGATCAAATTCATTGGAAAAATACTCTCCACCACGATCGGACCTAAGCCGTTTAATTTTTCGATCAAGTTGGTTCTCTGCCTCAACTTTATAGTTTTTAAAGAAAGTCAAAGCCTCATCTTTTGATTTCAGAAGATACACATAACAATATCTAGTGGAGTCATCAATCAACGTCATGAAGTATCTCTTTCCACCTTTTGTCAACACGCCATTCATCTCACAAAGATCAAAATGTATAAGCTCTAGTGGCGCCAAGTCTCTTGCCTCTGCAGTCTTATGGGACTTGCGAGGTTGCTTAGCTTGCACACATACTTGGCACTTGGAGCCTTTGACAGTAGAGATTTTCGGAATTAAATTCATATTGGCTAACCGCGTCATGCAACCAAAATTAATATGACAGAGTCGTGAATGCCAAATATCAGACTCATTATTGTGGCAAACATTATTAATAACTTTAGTGCAAATATCTGACAAAGATAGGCGGAACAAGCCTCCGCACTCATAGCCTTTTCCAACAAATTGCCCACACTTAGAAATTACAACTTTATTGGATTCGAAAACCAACTTAAAACCATCTCGACATAAACGGGAACCTCTAACGAGATTTTTATTGATGAACGGCACATGATGAACGTTCTTCAGACGCACAATCTTCCCCGAAGTAAACTTCAGATCGACCGTACCAACACCTCGAATGATGGCATGTGACCCGTTCCCCATCAGCACGAGTGAAGTCCCTGTTGCCTGGTAAGAAGAAAACATGGAGGCGTCAGCACAAACATGTACATTGGCACCGGTGTCAATTAACCAATCAGGGGATTGAAATACTGAAAGGATGGTAGGAAAAATACCGTACCCTGATTCCTTCATATCAGTATCACCGATGACAACATTAGCGGACTTGCCGCTCTTCTCATGTTCGCGCTCCTCAAAGCGGTTAGGACACTTCGGAGCCCAGTGATTAGGATCACCGCAGACATGGCAAAGTCCCTTCCCCTTCTTATGAGAATTCTTCTTGAAGTTGGTAGAATGTGATGGCTTGTTCTTTGTATCAAACTTGCCTTTGCCCTGAGTTTTGTTCTTATTGTTTTTGAACTTGTTGGGCTGGGAGTTCTTCTTCTGTACCATGTGGGCACTAGAACCTCCCTCAGCAACTCAAGCACGTGTGTCCTTTGCTCTCGCCTTCTCTTCAACATCAAGAGTACCAATGAGATCCGCAACGGAAAACTCCTGTCTTGTGTTTCAGGGAAGTAGCAAAATTGTTCCACGAAGGTGGAAGCTTGGCAATGATGCCTCCGGCAACAAATTTGTCCGGCAACACACACTTGAAGTACTCAAGTTCCTTTGCGAGCGACTGTATCTCATGAGCCTGCTGTACAACAGGGCGCTCATCAGTCATCTTGTAGTCATAGAATTGCTCCATGATGTACAACTCGCTGCCGGCGTCCGAGGCACCAAACTTAGCCTCGAGCGCAGCCCACATGTCCTTGCCGTTGTCAAACGACATATACGAATCCACAATGGAGTCACCAAGAACACTCAGAAGAGCGCCTTTAAAGAGGGTATCGATCTTCTCAAAAGCTTCCAGCTGTGCTGGATTAAGATCGCCCTCAGGCTTGCCCTTGATGGCATCATAGCAGCCCATGGTCTAAAACCAGTAGACTGCTCTCGTGCGCCACCTCTTATATTGCGCCCCCTTAAAGGCAGGCGGTTTCAAATGCGCAGCAAAACCACTCGGAGTAAATTGCCTATAATCAGGTTTTTGGATTGTTGGAAATATGAGCAAATTACTACGAGATTTAATCCGAATAAACAGAATATAAATCATGACCACAGCAGCAGAGATTAAACTAATCATGCGAACTAGCATAGCAGATGAACATATCACATCTAGGGCACATACTAGAAACATGAATTCTACCACGATCTCGAACAGGAAGGATAGAATCACATACGGTGCAGCGGGTGCAGCACCGCCGGCGTTGATGTTGTCGCCCATGTCGTCGAGGATGAGGTTGCCGAGGTCGGGGAAGAAGTCGTCGTTCGCGAAGTCGTCGCTGCCAGCAGTCGCGCGAGTGCGCTCCCCAAAAACCTGATCGCCCCTCTCCCGTACAGGATCATGAGAGGCGGGGTTCCGGAGGCCTGCTGTCCCTTCTCGCGGTGCACGCCGGAAGGAGGAATGGAGAAGACTAGCTTGGCGGCGCAATGATCTGGAACAGTGATGAGAAATCATACGAAGCGGCGGCGGCTAGGGTAGACGTCTGCTTGACTATATATTGCGGGCGGGCCGGGTAGGTCGTGGGAGTAAACCCCACGTCCGAGTCGTCACGATCCAAAAGAATCGAAAACGGTTCAGTAATTAACGCGTCCGTTAATTATTAATTAATGACTCATTAATTTTCCCATGCAGCAAAAATATAGACAACGTGGCGAGCGAGGAGGAGGAGCGCGCGTGTAGGTCTCCTCTTCTCATGCTCATACAAGTGGTAGAAGAGTTCACCTTATAAAGAGGTGCAACTCTCTCTCAACTTTCAAGGTGGGACTAAACTTTAGCCTCACTCACTCCACTCACATGTGTGCATGAATGGGCCAAGAGAATTTCAGAATTTTAGTTGGGCTTTGGGCCAAAGGCCTACTAGCAAAATTCCAACAGCATCTACCGCCCGCGGCGTCGCCCTCCTCAAACCTGGATGTGTTCAGCGACTGCCTGCTCGCGTTGGCCATGGCCCAGTCCATTGAGGGCATCACCACATGGTAAGGCACTGTCGCACACAGTGGCGGTGCCAGGATTTCATTCATGTGTAGTCAATTCAAACTTGTGTAGTTATATGTGTGTATTTATGAATTTTTTTCTGCATGATATATACTCATTGTATGATGTTCTTGGGAAAGCCGTGTAGTCTAATGACTGCACAGCTCATGCATGGCTTCGCCACTGGTCGCACATCACCCTCCCTACGTCCGCATGTCCAACCGTGTGGATCTGTCCTCTCCATTCATTATCTGTGCGCACTTAGGTACAAAAAAATTGGTGTTCGAATGATGCGTTCATATGCAATTGCAATAAGTCCAGCTTCTATAATCGTGATGTGAACGTGATTGAGTGAGTAGCCGCTAAAGTAATCTTACATAAGAAGTAGATCCCCACCACTATCTATCCTCTGACCATGCACACTCTCCACATCAACTTTATGCCACATCATCATTCAGTTTGCAAAGAGCAACCAATTAATCCGATTCCCCTTACATGGCTTGTTTGGAGCGAGCTGTAGGGCCCACGTACAAATAGTTGTCTAAATGGTTCTTCGGTTGCGGTGCTATGGCCAAGTCAATGTCCCCAATTAACTCTCCCAACTCTATCTCTTCTTCTTCCACTCCTGTTCCTCTTCTCCACTAAATTAATGAAGGAATAACAATGGAGCACCCGTCGCCTGCTGGTACAAGATATCAAGGAGGAGGAGGAGGCTTGAAGCTTCTTCAACCAGCCGTCCCTCAGTAGGAGATGCCAGGATGGTGTTCCACTGATCCGTGCATATATATATAATTGCATTGCAATAAGTCCAGCTTCTTTAATCGTCATGTGAACGTGATTTAGTGAGTAGACGCTGGAGTAATCTTACATTCTTAAGAAATTGATCCCCACTACTTCCTACTGTTCACAACAGTTCAATTTGCAAAGAGCAACCCATTAGTCAGGTTACCTTACATGGCTCTTTTGGAGCAAGCTATAGCACCCACGTACAAATAGTTGCCTAACCGGCTCTTTGGCTGCGGTGCTATGACCAAGTCAATGTCCCCAATTAACTGTCCCAACTCTATCTCTTCTTCTTCCACTCCCGTTCATCTTCTCCACTACATTAATGTAGGAACAACAATGCTACACACATGTGCATCTCTTTTACAGGGTTCACAGAGAGGCTGAGATGGGCTTTTTTGATTGGGTGCAGATCAAAGTGAGGGGGAGGGGGGGGGGGGGGGGGGGGGGGGGGGGGGGGGGGGGGTAATAGTCCGTGTCTGTAGCGTTTTTTATGTAGGAATAACAGATGGGGTTGATTCCCCTATAACCAATAGAGCTGGATGCCATCGATCGAGACGCATAAACGAGGAGCGAGACAAGTCATCGCCTGGTGTGTTCCTTCCTCTTGGCACACATAGTACTCCATATGAAACAAGTCCTGTTTGATTTCAAACAAATTCAATAATCAGGTACGCACAAATCTCAATACACATCATGCACCATAATACTAGTACATGAAATATACAATTCTCAATCATTATACCATTGGGATCCAAAGACTTGACCAATAGGTACTTCTTCTTGGGTTCATCCCTAGTAGGCTCTGCTATTTATCTCCGCTTCGTGTTTTCTCAACCTTTGTCCCAACTCGCCCTTCTCCCTCATTGGTCAAATAGTGAAGATTGGGAAAACCCGCATCACAAAATGAATTCATTTTCTGGATTGTGATGAACAACATCTAAATGAAGTCAATCAAAGTAAAACATCCATATCCCCTCTTTTTCTTGCATTGGTGGGGAGGTCGGTTTATGCACCATCATGTTTCACAGACATGCTACGGATAATATGTTGACAATATATATTCTCATATCTCGACGCAAGCATCTTACATGGACATTTGAATTCATTATGTCCTTATTTAACCATACGTAAACACCGCAGCTAGTCTTACTATCATGGCCTAAGGCAGACTATATATCTGCATATTTTATGTCAACACAACCTTAAAAGTTTTGTACTAGCTAAGGGACCGAACACTGGTAGTATTTAAATCAGGAGGATTGATCGCTGACACACTATCTAGCTAGAAGAGGAGCACCCACGCAAGGAGAGAGACTATCGCCATGAGTGGCACCTGTGGGGCCGCCGCCGCCGCCTTCTCGAAGGTCAGCTGCCGGGCACCGATGTCGTAGATCATGTTGGTGCCCGCCTGCAGCATGCTACCTAGGATGGAGCCTAAAGGATAATCCTTGGGCATCGGCAGCATGGTGAGGCACTGGAACCCGGTGTTGGTGTCCTTGTAGAAGTAGTGCACCGTTGTGAGGTCCATCCCGGGTGAGTCCACCCCATCAAATACCAGAGTTATCTTGGGGAACTTGAGCTTGGCCACAGAGTTGGTGTCGTAGCACAGGTCCAACTCATTGTTGCTTTTCACGGCCGGTGAGTCTATCTTGCTCATTAGCGCTTGCTTCACGGCATAGTAGGCGTCACTCTGGAGCCAGGTGAGGGCGATGGTGGTGCTCAGGGCCACCCCACCGGACTTGCCATCCGCCGCGAAGTCGAACGCTCGGTCCGGGATGCCTTTTAGCGACTCACCGTCAACCTTTATTCCGGTGAGCTTAACGTAGTACAAGTCCTGGTACACGTTACTCTTTAGCAATGGTGTGGAGCGGCTACGTTTAGTCTGCGGCACGGCTTGGTCGCCCAGCAGGACCACGCTGGTGGAGCTCGAGCTCTTGGAGTCGTCGGGTGTCAGGAAGTAGGAGAACCTGCAGATGCATGCACAAGTCATGATTCAAAATTACCCACTCGGTCCCATAATATAATATACAGTTTTGCTAAAGCACATTTAGATGTGCAATAAATATTGCACATCTAAGTCCTATGTCATCTAGATATGCTCTAGACACGCCCTATAATATAAGAGCGTTTTTACATTACTAACTGGATTGAAGCTCTTGTAATGACAACCTTTATTTCAAAAACTTTTATAAAGTTTGACCAAGTTTTATCAATAGTATATATCAACATCTTGAATGATTTTGTTAGTTTTTTGTTTCTCTCTTATATATCTTATAACATATATAATGTCACATAATAATGATGACGTTGATAGTTTTTTCTCTCTCTTAACATAGAATCCGAACCTGGTGATGTGTAGCTGTGACAGGATGGAGAGGGGGCCCTTGCTGAACCCAATGGCGCCGTCCTTCACCGTATTCTGGGTGCTGCAGCCAAACACCACGCTCCCGGAGACGGGCGACGTCCCGGTCCCAGCACCGAAGGTGAACTTCTCATAGCCGAGGTAGCCGGTGCTGTAGCTGCCATCGTCGAGTGACCCGTACGCGTACAGGCAGCTGCTCGTTGTGTCGACGCAGTCGTTGTTAGTGGTCTTCCTGAGCACGCTGGAGCACGTGTCGCTGATGCAGGGGACTGCGGAGAGCACTTGCGCCGGAGCGGGCGGGCACTGCACCCAGAAAAAGTCGTTGAAGATGTCGACCACGCCGGAGAAGGTCTGTTGTCCGACGGAGACGTTGTAGAGTATGATGCCGGCGTCGTCCGCCGCATCGGAGCCCAGCTGGCCGGCCTTGTTGGAGCTGCGGAGGGCCTTCGTCAGAGCGGACGCGCCCGCGCTTGCTACCTCCTTGACGATGATGCTCGCGATCCTTTTCATGAAAGGCGAGCGGACGATTACCCCAACCGCCGCCCCCGCCAGAGACGAGGCAGGCCCCGGCAGGAGCAGGAGCAGCAGCACCGTCATGGCGACCGCACCTCTAGCTCTTCTTGCTGGTGGCCGATCCATAGTGGTCTCGCGACTGAAAATGCTAGCGTTAACTTAAGTTTGTCTAACCAACACACCAGAGAAAAACAGATTGAGAATGCTAGCGTGCATGGTTGCGTATATGAAGCATACGGGAAGTTCTTATAAAGCAGAGGTTGCAAGGGGTTTGTTCTTTTGACGGTTTCTAAACCAATAATGCATGTGCCTGTCCTCGTAGTCTTTAAATAATATAAGCATGAATGAAAACTGAAGCATTAAGTAGCGAAATTTCGAATTTTACAGGTTTCTTATGAAAGGTGGGCATCCCGGCCTCTGCAACGAAGTGATGCACACAACCGGATTTTATTACACATCTATTTGAAGTGTAAAATGTGCTAGCCACCCTGGTGGAAAAATAGCCGGTATATATAACTGCCATCAGACGATTGCGTCCAAAATCCATATGTATCCACTGTTCCACTAGGAGGAGGAAGTACCACATGTGGATCAAATATGAAACTGTGCGGATAACCTGCAAAAAATGGGCAACTCCAAAAAATCCTTTGGTTAAATGACTAGTTCTTGAGACGGAAACAGCTTTTTGATTCCTACACCAGTGGTGTTTGTTTCCGTCTGTCCTTCCAAACAGCAGCATGATGAGGTCCAACCGTCAGCAGCATCATGATGACCAACCGCCATATGTATGTTATAAGATTAACATAAGTTTGTTGTGACTAATAATATGCGCTGATGAATGAAGTATACAATGAATCTTCTGGAGTTGACAAAGGACTTGTTCCCCTCAAAAATAAAAAGATAATGGACTTGTTCCCCTCAAAAATAAAAAGACAAAGGACTTGTTCCCCTCAAAAATAAAAAGACAAAGGACTTGTTCGGCTGAAAGGAGCAACCTGTGTATTTTCTGACGGATACACAGCTAGCTGATTAAAAATGCCCGGCGCCCCTGCATGCAAGTTGCACCGAGTGAAAATTCATATATTTATGGACGTGTATATTTTAGTTTGTTGCTCGATCATCCACCAGCTGATTAAAATCAGGCACCAAAGTCTCAGTCCCTAATTCAAACATATATGTGTTGGTTAGATGAAGAGGCAACACGGTAGTTATATGGAAGAATCCAGGCGTATCCTCGATCACACACATATTTTTTGGAGCATATTCTTATTTTTCATTGACATTGTGCAATCATCGACAAGTATCGTAAGATACTGAATTAGGGCATCTCCAATGCTCAGCGCTTAGATGGGCGCTAGCAGGAATTAAATAAAATATTTTCCTTTGTAGCGCCCGCATTAGAATCCATTCCTACAACGCTAGCAGGCGCTAGGCCAGTTAGAAAAGAACGGGGAGATTGGTTAATCCTACCACGAAAAAGCCGGAGCGTCCGAGCACTTCCCTGGCATCGACGCTAGCTAATTTCCTTAACTTGGCCGGGAATCACACCTAACGGCCAGGAATTTGATCCTAGCGTTCGGCCTAAGCACATGCGTCTACATGCCCTTAGCGTGTCGGCCAGCTCATAGGACATGGAGAAGACGAGAGACACAGAGAGTGGATTCAGTAACCACTCAAAATGCGGGAACTGCAGAATTATTATTGCTAGCAGCCTGGTACTACTGAAAAAGGCATCATATATTTGAGTAGAACAGCACCTTGATCCTGAGATGGAAATCCATAGCTAGGATTTCACCACACAGACGTGGCTGAGAAATGAAGCCAATAATTAAGGAGTAAAATCTCATAGAAGTCTCCCTAACCACTCCATCGGTACCTTGAGATCCACCTTAAAATTTCAACGTAACGCTGCTGCCCCAACTACTAAGCTGGTCCGAGGGTTTTCCTGCCAAAACACAAATCCCCAAAATATCACTGACCAAGAAGCCTGCAAGGTCGCCGGCAGATCCAGCCCGGTCTGGCCTAAATCAAGCACCCATGCGCACGGACGGGGACGGTGTGGCAGCAGTAGAGCGATGAACACAACGGACGTGGTGATCAAATAACGACAAACACTCCCACTCTAAGAAGAATTTCAAACTCGCGATCAGTTCCGCGCAACTAGTTGCCAAATAAATTCACATCTTGATGCAGATGTAAAATTAAAACTAAGATAGGTTTCCCGTATCAAACCTTGGGTAGATTGTGAAGCATCAACTATAGTAGGTTCTATCGACAGAAGAGTTGACAAAGGACTCAGTCTTTGCTGGCAGAAACAACTTGTGCACTTTTAAACCAATTGCGTGTCCATCCACGCCCATCCAAATTGCATGCGTAATGGAGAGTGAAAAGTAATATGTTTATGTACATAGTTAAGTGGTTGGCAGTTGACCTTCGATTGTCAGATGATGAGAGTCTTTCAACTAATTACAAGTAGTCGTCAAAGTCTTCATTACGCATGTCTCTACTAAAAAAGAATTTCTCATTTCACCTTTCTTTCCACCATCCCTTCGTCCAACCTTCTATTTATATGATAATCAATTACCTTAATTTACTTACCTTCTGAATCAATTCTATTTTAATTTACCTACCAAACTTTTAATTAAAATATAAGGTAATTCATGGTCAGAATTTGATAAATATTTATTGACACAATCACATTATTATTGACAGATAAATCACAAGCTAACGTACTAGAATATTTATATCCTGTTGCAACGCACGGGCATTGTTTTAGTAGTATATATTTTTGGAACTTGCGATTTTGTCTTGATATTGACATAGCAGGGTAGAACAAAGATGTGCAGTTGCTATCTTCTTTCTTTTCGTTGATTCTGGTCAAATATTGACTAGCACTGTGTAAGACACTGAATTACCGTGCCACCACATTGTTGCCGCGTCCAGCTCGTAGGAAATAACAATTCC
Source organism: Triticum urartu (assembly GCF_003073215.2). Lineage (NCBI taxonomy): Eukaryota > Viridiplantae > Streptophyta > Magnoliopsida > Poales > Poaceae > Triticum > Triticum urartu. Next base: position 681,389,182 of record NC_053024.1, read on the forward strand.
TTCTTAGTAACCACATGGTGTATGTGATAAGCAACCTCAAAACAAACAATGTCAAAAAATAATCCTTCTTAGGAAAAACAGTACTACCTTTAATAACATATCAAAATTCTCGCATTCTTTGTAGAGTCATCATCTCTTGAAGGGTAAGATCATAAAGCTTGGGCCTCCTAACTTTCTGCTTTTGGATGAATGGGTGATCCATGTTTCAATCTTGTGATTCACATGCTCGCATAACTTTCCGTTTCCAGCATCGATGTGCATTTCTTCAAGAACCATTGCATTCTCAGCGAAGAATTTGATCAGCTTGATACCGAGACAGTTCAACTTCTCCGGCAAGAATTGCAAGGCCACTCTCCTCAGCGAGCTCTGCAAGCATTCGAAGGAGCGTCGACTCAAGCCTGGGATTTCAGGTACATCGTCATAGGCAACACTGATGGTTTCTTCATCTCCTTCCGAAGAAAAGGAATCGTCACAACAGTCGAAACGATCCATGGACTTGTCGCGGTCGTGTCGAAATTTCCATTCCAAGAATTCAGTAATGTACCGTTCTTGTTTGTAGGCGTCCTCGTGCTCCGTGGTGAGGTTGATCCTGAGGTCATGGAGTGCGTTGCTACAGCGGAGCAGGTTTGCGATGGCTGCCGCCGCTGCCTTGCCTCTCCCCCTGCGCACCCCTTCCAGCTCGAGGCACTCAAGGCGGCGGAAGGCCGGCAGGAGCTCGACCCGCCTCGCCTCGTTGAGCACGGCCACATCCTCAAGGTGGTTCAGCCGTAGATTCATCTTCTTGGTGCTGGTGAAGCTCCCAACGAATCGCCAGAAGGTTTCAAGGTTGCCGCATGGATCCATGTTCCTCTTTTTTTTCCGTGAAAAAATGCAGGTCCACTTGTTCCAACTCCGGCGGCCGTGGACTGAATGTGAATGGCCGGAGAAGCCCCATGTACCGGAAGCGACGCAGCCTCGGTGAGTCGATCTCCACCGCGATGAGGGGCGTGGTCTTGTCATCGTCGTAGTATCCGTGGTGACGGCGGCGCCTCAGGTTCTCATCCTCCTCCCACTTGCAGTCCTCGAGCGCGAGCACAGTGGCCGCTGGGCATCGGAGGCGGCAGCGTGCGGCCTGTTTGGGAGCCGGGAGACCGTCGTAGCCCCAATCCCGGGCGGCGTCGCATTGTGAAGTCGCGTCGTCTGTCACTTTGATAAGGACGGACTCGAGGCGGACCACTGTGAGCGCCGGCGCGACGTCGATGACTTCCTGAAGAGATTCAAGGTACTGGGTGCAGTGCCTGAGTCGGAGCGATGATAGCCGCGGGAGCATGAGTGCATGACCGCGGCGGCATGGGTCGGCAGGTAGAGCCCCGAGCAGTTGGTGAGGTCGAGCACGCGGAGGTTATTGGACGGCAGGGAGTCCAGGGTGAGGGTGTATACACCCACCCGATTCCAGCAGCAGATCTCGCCGTCGTGGTACGTGTCGCTGCTCCAGTCATTGGCGATGAACCGGAGCTCCTCGATGCGACGCGCCGCCCGGTGGGAGAGCAAGACGGTGATCACGCTGTGGTCCCGGTCGGACCACCTCCGGTCGTCTTCATCATTGTGCACGAACTCGCCGACCGGTTTGTCGCGCTCGCGCTCGGACTCGAGGCGCAAGGTGAGCCTCGTGACGTGCTGGGCGCCGTCGAGCGCCGCCACGGCCGCAGAGAGGAAGGCGTCGCGGCGGGAGAAGAAGATGGCCTTGTCTTCTTCACGATAACCGCCGTAGCGGTCGCGGTACTCGTAGTCCTCGACGCGCGTCTCGAGGTTTACGGCGCCAGAGGAGCGCCAGAGCGGCGTTTGCCAGCGCCGCGAGAGCGCGGTCGTGGAGGTGGCCTCCTTGGCTGGGGCGAAGTGGAGGATGCGCCGGAGGAGGCAGTCGGGGTCTCGGGGAGGTCGGACAGCCGGTCGCGGTTGCCATCGTCTAGACCGTCGGCGGCGATGCGATGCGATCTGCCCGGATGGGGACGTACGTCGGCTTCGAGTTTAGGTTTGATTCCGGTTTGCCGATCGGAAATCTGGAGAGGGTATTTCGACCCAGCCGGGCTAGGTTTTTTTAGACAATCTCGCGAAGCTTTAATCAAATCATTATAATGTTTACAGGAATGAAATGAATACCATTGAGTTGACCCAATCAAACATGGCGGCCAAGCCCTAACTTTAATGCGTGCTTCGCTAGATTGTGAGCCTCAATATTTGAGCTCCTACTTTTTGACGAAACGCTGTCGGAGCAGCTTCTCTTTTTCATTTATAAGAGGAAAGGTGTTACAAGTATTTGGTCGGAGCAGGCCGCTATACATGAGCTCCTACTTTCATAGACTATATTACAGAAACCGAAAGACATTGAATTTAATTGTATTTCATTGACGATCGCTCCAAAATTAGCAGCAGTCCCACACCTCACATCTTGTACCACTCCTTCACAGTCCGAAGCGAGTTGTAGTTGATTTAGATTCAAATCTTCTGCCAGAGCCAGTCCCTCTCGAATAGCCAGAGCCTCTAGTGTCGCCGGATCATCAATATTATTGAACACTATCGCCGAGGCTCCAAGAAAAGCATCCTATTTACTCCGGCACACCATATGGGAAAAGGCTTTGTTCCCCTCGGGCTCGGAGGCTAATTTAAACCCGACACTATTAGATTTTCTTTAAAACACACGTAACTCTATTTATACCACCTTTTTTGCGTGGATATACTTGCAGTCATATTTATTCGAAAATCAATAGGCATGTATGTTCGTATTCAAATTTGTAAGAGCATCTTCAACAACCGGCCAACGCGCGGAGCGCTAAAAAAGCGTTTGCAGCGCGCCGATCGCCTGTTTTTGCGCGGCGCGAAGCGCTGGCTCCAGCGGTCGCTGTAAACATTAGAGCGCGTGAGTAGCTCCAGCGGGTGCTGCAAAAATACGCACTCGCGCTCTCGCACAAACAACATATGCACTCCAAACACAACCAAGAAGATCAAATACAAACAAAATAAATCAACAATAAATAGTTCAATTTTGTTATTACAACTCAAACAAATAGTTTATTGTTCAGTATAACAAATAGTTCAACAATACAACATCAAACGCACAAATCATGATGCATTTTGTCGGCCATTTCATGCCCACCACTCCTTGATGAGATCGTTTTGAAGATCATCATGCGTTTCGGCACGTTGAATGGCATGATAGGAGGCAACAAAACGGGCCACCCTGTTAGCCCTCCGCCGCACTTGCACGGGATGTCCCAAGAGATCATAGTGAGAGTAGTCTACATCTTGGCCACGCTCGTTCTCGACAATCATGTTGTGCACGATCACACAAGTGTGCATGATGTACCAAAGTATCTTTTGATCCCAAAATTTAGCCGGTCCTCTCACAATAGCAAATTGGACTTGCAAAATCCCAAAAGCTCTCTCCACATCTTTTCTAGCCGCTGCCTGAGCATTGTGGAAATCAAGATTTTTCTTACCTTCTGGATTTTTCAACGGCTTCACAAATGTTGGCCATTTTTGGTAGATGCCATCCGCAAGATAGTAGCCATAGTTGTATGTACGACCATTTGTTACAAACTACACCGGTGACAGTTCACCATTTGCAATCTTATTCATCAGTGATGACCGATTAACAATGTTGATGTCATTAAAAGATCCAGCCATTCTAAAAAAAGCATGCCAAATACAAATCTCTTGATCGGCCGCCGCTTCAAGGATTATAGTGGAACCCCTTTTTTGCCATGAAATTGGCCATGCCATGCCTTAGGACAATTCTTCCAACTCCAACGCATGCAATCTATTGAGCCAAGCATACCTGGGAAGCCGCGAGCTTTGTTCATCTCCAATAGCCTTGCGGTGTCTTCGGCATTGGGAGATCTCAAATACTCCTGGCAAAACACTTGCACAGTTCCGATTGCGAAGCACTTGATACACATGATGGCTTGACTCTCACCCATGGCCAACAGACCAAGTGATCATCAACTAGATCAGCGGGGATACCGTATCCCAACATACGCAAAGCGGCTGTCACCTTCTGAAAGGTGCTATGCCCGAGCTCTCCGGCGGCATTCCTCCTTTGCCAAAAAAAACCCGGTCATGACTCGCTAGTTTCTCTGCAATGCGCCTGAACAACTCGGTGCTCATCCTAAAACGGCGCCGGAAGTACGACTCGAGGTACACCGGAGGATCCGCAAAATAGTCCCTGATCAACCTATTGTCGGCATCGATTCTATTCCTCCAAATTTTCCGCCGACCCATAACCGAACCACCGTGCTTCGGTTTTTTGTTGATGTGCATAGCTAGGATCATTGCAAGATCCTCCTTCTCTTCAATATCAAATTCTTTTTCGGAAGAATCATATGACGAACTCGTCTACAATGTTTAATTTAAACTAGGCTATAAAAACTACAAACAACATGCACTAAATTCATGTAAAAAAAATGTGAAGTTGAAGCAATACATACTTTGCAAGCGTTTTGTTGAACACCTTATGGGCGACGAGCGGCAGTGGGCGGCCAGGCGCTGTTCGTCGGAGGAATGCCTCGCGCGAGGCGCGGCGGCGACTAGAGAGAGACGAAGGAAGCAGCGGCGGCGCCAGAACGGTCACCGAGACAAATGGGGTGGCGCGGGTGGCGGCGTCTGGCTGGATAGGGTAGGTGGAAGTTGTGAGTAGGCGCTCGAGTGTCCAGCGCGCGGGAGTGGGTGTTGCAAATAAACGGCGCGTGATGGCGTTTCGACCCGCGCGCTGAACTAGTTACGCCGCGCGCGTGGTTTTTAGGCCTCCGCTGGAGCGCCCGAAACGGTAGTGCGCACAAAAATCACTAATTTTTCAATGCGGCGCTTATATAACGCGTCTGTTGGAGATTCTCTAAGTTGCCTACATTTACTACCTACTAATAATGGGATGAGTGCGGGACTCCCCTGGCTCTCGCGTCACCCCTCTCGGGCGGTACAGGAGTGACCCAAACCTCTTGGCCAGACATCGGAGGTGTTCTTGCGTCTCGGTCCTCCTTGGAGGCGTCGTTCATAGGGTGGTCGGGGAATGCGGTCCTGCTGCATGGTGGTTGGTGGCGGCGGCGGTGCTCAGCTCTCCTGGTTGTGAGCTTTGTTGGTGACGAGTTCGTCGTTCCGCATCTTTTAGCGCCTCCTTGCCTTGTTTGCTTGTGGGTTGCCGGCCAATGGTGGGAATCCATGTGTGTGGCACGTCTGGATGAAAGGGATATAGTGGTCTCCCCTTCAGGGGTGGTCCGAAGCGGCGGGCGGCAAAGTCGACGGTTTCCTTCAAGGACCTGGTTCTTTCTGTCCACATCAATTGTTGTCATTGGAGTGCTTCTGTTCTGCGGTTCTGGCTGTGCATGATCTCCGGTGGCTTGATCTTCGTTTCTCTCATGCTCTGCTCGCTGCTGCTTCTTGGTCGTAGTGAGATATGCATGTAATTTTTCGGTTTTTGTCAAGTTTTTGCCTTTGTAATTTAGCATCATTGTATCCTAACCGGTTGATGGCTTCATTAATTTGAAGTCGGGCCTTTCGTGCCTTTTTTCTAAATAAAGGGAGGAGCCATGCAGAAACCACCCTCATATTTTAGTTAACAACCAGCAGTCCATGTAGAAAATAATGTTTTATTAGGAATATTAAAATGGTTTAAACATATACCCATATAGTTTAAACCCTAACTCCAATTTTGACAGATTATATTTGGAAATTAATTAAAAAATGTGTAGAATTTTAATACAATGTTGTTTTGTTTGTTGAACAATTTTAAAATGCTATTTAGTGTGCAACTTAAGCGACGTGCACAATCCGTCTTTCTTTCGTACCGGTGTAGATCCGGATTGAAAATCAACACCTCCGCAAAATCATTTTAGAGACGAAATAAACCATCTATAATGACACATGCATGTCTCGTCAAAACCTCCAGGGGAAGAAAGCGGATTTCTCATCTTATGTGGTGAGAGAGAGAGAGAGAGAGGATATGCGCAACACAGATGGGACCTATTTGGGATCTTCAGTCATGGTTATTGTGTTAGAGACATGCGGTATTTTTTCTCTTTCGTTGCAACGCACAGACTCTTTTGCTGCTATATTATGTATTATTAGAATGCGTATTATTTTCTCAAGCCCTTCCATATAAAATAATTAGTTGCATGTGTATTCTTTTTCTCAAACCCTTCCGTATCAAATACTTAGTTGCATGGGTATTCTTTTTTGTTTCTGTTATTTTTTCGTTGCCACATTTTTTCGCTGGCACAATTTTTTTGGCGCTGACACTAGCTAGTTGTACATGCATCGACATGTGTCATCATAACAACATCGACTCTCATCATTTATGATGATATGACTACATCGACACGATGTTATTTACTACACGCATGCATACATGGCAATTTTTTCTCACTCAAAGCATGGCAATTATAATTAAAACACCTTGGCAAATCTTAATATGCATTTGCCATGGCAATTTTGTTTGTGTGTTTTGACATGCACAACAATGTTTTTAAAAAATTAGCATACACAACATGACATTTTGTACATGGCAATTTACATTTTTTTTGGCATGGCAAATTTACCAATATTGCCATGGAAATTTTCCTTTATCATACATCCAAATTTAATTTTAAACACTCATGGCATATATTTTTTTACTTTTCATTTTTTTGACCCGGCATTTTTACTTTTATGGACAATGTCAAATGTAGTTTATACAACATGGCAACTTTACACTTTTTTGGACCATGGCATGTTTCATTGCTTTTCAACCATGGAACAATTTACTTTTTAATTTTCTCACAACAAATTTACCTGCATTTTACCATGGAAATTTACTTCAACATGCATGCCAAGTTTAATTTAGGCGCTCATGGCAACTTTTATTTCTATTTTGCCATGGCAATTTTATTTTTGTCGACATTGGAAAATTTAATATACATCCATGGCAAATCTGAGTCATTCAAGGGAATTTTCTGCCTTCATGGGACCATGGTAAATTTGCTTATCAAAACACGGCAACTACTACTTAACAACATTTTTGTACGCTTTTTTTTGTGTTCTGCGTGTATAGCAATTTTTAATCCACATTATTTTGTCTTCACTTACATTATAAATTTACCTCACAATTTTAATCGATTTTTTTGGCACCATGTATGTACAGATGGAAATTGCCACAAAATTTTCCTTTTGGGCCATTGCAAAAGAACTTTTTTATCCATGGCAATTTTCTGGTTTATTAAGTTGATGGCATTTTATTTCTTAGCACAACAAAAACTGGACTTCTATTTGTCATAGAAAAAATCTCATCTTTTCGTTTTGTTTAACTACTGGGCCTTTTCCAATTATCTTTTACAAGGATACATCCTGTAGGTAGGGGCGTTGAGTAGGCGTTCAGGCTGTGAGGGTTTCCCTATCGAACGAAATCAATTGTCAAGGAGTAATGATTGTACCAAACATTTCGTTCTGTCTGGCCCCTCCCCAGACCGAATGTTTAGCCAATATCAGTGTCCCATCTTTTTGGAACATCAACACCTGGCTTCCACAGAGTTTTTTTTTATTAGAATGGTTTCCAGTAAGTAATCACATCATGATCAGAAGCATATTTGACATATTTGTGTTGAACTTACTCGCAGAAAAAATATTGCTCTCTTCGTCTCAAATTACTTGTCTTGCATTTGTCTAGATACATATGTATTTAGATATGTTTTAGTGTTAGATACATCCGTAGCTAAACAAATCTAAGACAAGTAATTTAGGATGAAGGTAATACTACTTAACATCGTTTTCATTGATTTAATAGTATCACTGAACATATTTATTTTTAGATGAAAATGGTGTACACGCATACATTGATTTCCAGGGATATATATCGTACACTTTAGCAAGTATTTAAGCTGTTGGCGATCTTGACCAGAGCATCACAGAGCTCCGTAGGCCTAGAGCTCATGATGGCATGGTCAGCTCCGGCGATCTCCTCGACCTCCGTGCCAGGGCTCAACATCACCATCCAACGCTGCATCTCCTCGGTGCTGGAGCCATCAGCCTTGGCTACCACGTATATCTTCTTCACCGACCCGTAGTTGTCATCGGTGAGCAGGCTTGTATCCTTCATCACTGGATCCTTCATGAACTGGTTTCCCGGCCTCACCAACATTTTTGCCAGGGCCAAATCCTGCATCAACATTGTGAACTGAATCACTGGGTCTGCTAAAATTTGGTAAGGCGAAGAGTTCATTGCTATAGTATCTATCTTTGCGAATATTTCAGAGAATCATGTTGATGAGATTAGTTCATTATGGGAGATCAATAGGATGTTAAATCGTGTTGTGCACCTCAGGTGGACTTTGCTGGTAATACTTGCGTGCTAAGAAGTCTGGGCCCATTATGATTGCAACTCCTGCACCTTCGTTGTTATTGATTGGCAGCATCTCGCAGTCCATGAGTAGTCCCTTCGATGATGTTCTTCGCATGAACTAATTCCATCAACACAAGATAAGATAAAAATTAGCATTAATATTGGAGTTAAAGAGTCGGAGACCAACCTTTATATTCCAACAAAAAATGGTTCATAACCTCCTTCAAACATTTATAATTTGATTACCCATAACTTTCATTAGTACTCATTCCGTTCTGAATTAGTTATCTTAGATTTGTCTTGATACGGATGTATCTCAACGTGTTTAGATGCATCTGTATCTAGACAAATTTAAAAAAACTAATTTAGGACGGAGGTACTATTAGATACTTGAAAAGACATGTACATATACATTTTGAAATATATTCCCTCTATCCCATATTAGTTGTCTTAAATTTGTCTAAAGACGGATGTATATAGTGTTAGATACATCTGTATCTAGATAAATCTAATACAACTAATTTAGACGGAGGTAATATGTTTGTAGTGTTGTAATTTTATCGACTATTATAAAATGTACACATGTTACAACAGAAACTTGTTGTTGAAGTTATATATTGAAAACATATCAAATTTTGTATATTTGACTAAGATGAGCTTGCCGGCCTCACCAACATAGGGAACTGACATAGAGAGGGGATGTTTTGGTCAACACTCAACAGAGAATAACAAAAAGAAAACCATCCAGAATTGACATACCTCCTCGGTGGTGACGCCCATGTGCTTCCCGACGCTCGGCATCGCGGCGGCCGCGAACACGGCGGCGGCGATCTTGCCGGGGAACCTCTCCATGGCTAGCGCCAAGCTGAGGCCGCCGTGGCTGTGCCCGACCAGAATCAGCCTCTCGCCGTCACCCGCCGGCGCCGCGGCCACCACGTCGAGCAGCGGCCGCGAGTACTCCTCGAACGAGTGCACCTCGTCAACGCGCGCCGGGTGGGTACCCGAAGCGGCGAGGTCGATCGCCGTGACGCGGTGCCCCGCGGCCTCGAGCGCCGCGACCACCTTGTACCAGCACCAAGCCCCATGGCAGAGGCCGTGCACCAGGATGAAATGGCTCCTCACACTGTTGCTCTGGGTGCTCTCCATTTCTTGCGTAGCGTAAAACCTGTTTGGTTTTGTGTTGGATTTTTGTTGCCGCGCACACGGACCGATATTTATAGTGCAAATTGGGCTTGCTCGAACGCTTATCAGTTATCAGCTTCTGCTGCAAGAAAAATGTGACGACTTGTTTTTGGACGTTCGTGCCCATGGGTCAAAAGAAGAAAATTTTATATTCGGGATCGAGTACTAAATTGCATCGGATCAACTTGATCAACAAGATAGGTAGACGAGCCACGAGACTTTGACTGGTGGTGACGCAAGGCAGATGTGAACATTATAGAAAATTCTTGCTAAACAAATTTGGAGGGATGTTCCGTTCTGCTTCTACACGTCAGTACCACTTTGTCAGCTGAAGTAATTGCCCACAAATTTGGAGGGATGTTCCGTTCGGAGGCTTCCCAAACGAGCCAGCTTCTGGTGAAGCCAGCGCTAGCTATAGCTTCTCGGGGAGCCAGCGAGCGTTCGGCACGCTCGGGCCAGGTTGTAGCCGCAGAAAACGATTCGTATTGGGGTGTAGCGATCAAACGTTTCGTCTATTGCACTTCGGAAGGGCAGTCGTCTGTAATTTTGAGCAACTCCTACTTCACGTTTTCGTGAAGCTCGGCTTCAGCTGCTCCAGAAAATTACACTGCAGCACTCTTGTTCTCCCGGAGCTGGCTTCTCGGAGCTGAAGCGTTCGGTTGGCTTCACTCCGCCATTTTCAGGAAGCTGCCCGTGGAGAGCTCCCGAACGGGGCCTAAATGTGCAGGCTAATTTTGTTAGACATAGCAATTGTAATGTCTCCCCTGTATGAACAAACAACAAAGACAGCAGGACAATCTCCTTTCTGGTGCCGATACCTTTGGTTTGCCACCACATCCTCCGTTCTCTTTGAAGAGTTGATAGATTAGCTGCAATTATACTGATCCGCCGGAGCTATGTGTCGGACACTCTCGTGATCCGCAGCTACATGTGTTTGATCATGTCCGCATTGTGATCACCGTGAAGGTCATCCATAGAAGGAAATGCACATGTGGAGATGAACTGTTTCATGTCCTCAATGTTGGCGGTTTTTTTTGTTGTCCCCCATTGGCCCAAAGAATTCCGCATTCATAGAAGGAAATGCACATGGTCTCTGTCCTTCTTCTCTCCATCTTCATGCACCTCTGCCAAGCTTGTTTAGGTCTACAGCTCGCTCCTTTAGAACTCCTTTTGTTGGAAATAATAGGGTAGAATCCCGATATTCTAACTTGATCCGCTCTCTGTTCTTCTTCTCTCCATCTTCATGCACCTCTGCCAAGCTTGTTTAGGTCTACAGCTCGCTCTTACACCAACGCCTTCGCCAAACCGTATTCAGCGTCTTAAGCGCCGGCTAAAGTGTTCTCGCAACCGCGCACATACCCCGTCGACCTTGGGTTCGGCCAATTTAATTCCTTTTTTCGATCACACCGTTCGTGGCACCCAAAGTCGAGCACAATGGGCAGACCCATCTAAAAATAGTTGTAGCGGAGAAGCTCGTCCCAGTTTTGGAAAGCTTCCTGAAGCTTCACAGCAGGTTTTGGGAAGCATTCAGACATTTATTTTTATTTTTTTCGTCTTAGTTTTCTAGAATGGTTTTTTTATATTCATTTCTTTGATTCTCTTTTTGCACAAAGCGCGGACTTTTCTCAAATTTTATGTCCTTTTTAATAGCAACCTATTTAAATTTTGTGAACTTTCTTATTTCACGGTTTTCTAATAAACTAGCAAACAATTGTTTTGCATCTCTGACTTTAAAAAAAAATCATGAACTTTTTACAAATTCATGATTTTTCAAATTTATGAACATTTCCAATTTCAATTTGTTTTTAAAATATGGACTTTCTTCAAAGTCATCAGCTTTTTTTATTGGTTTTAAAATTCACAAATTTTTAATAGACTCATGACTTTTTTGAATTTTGTGGACTTTTTTGAAAGTGAAATGGTCAACTGCACCACTGGTCAATGGTCAACTGGGAACCGAATGAACGAGGGACAAGTGAACTGAGTGAACCGATCAAGCTGCTCCACCATTTATTGGGTCGTCCCATGAGTGAATGGCGCGCGAATGCTCTTCCGCCGATCGCAATGGGCATTCCCGTCTAAGACGGCTGTAGCAGAGAAGCTCGATCTTGTTTTAGGTAGCTTCCGAGCAAGTTTCGGGAAACTTATGGTCTGGTTTTTTTCTTGGACCTGGTTTTTTCCTTTTAAATTTTCATTTCCTTTGTGTTTTTTAAGTGCAAACTTTTTCTAATTCGTCAAGTTTTTCTCAAATTTTCGAACCTTTTATTAAATCAACTAACTTTTCAGAAATACTTGAACCTTCTTATTTCATGATTGTGTGCACTTTTCTCAAATTTGTGATTTTTTCATGATTTGTTGCAATTTATGAATTTTTAAAAATTTCACAATTTTTTCAGTATTTATAAACATTTTTATTTTCACTGATTGTTTTTCAAAAAATGGTCAACCTGCCAACTAGGCACCGTGCGAACCCGCAACGAGTAAACCGACTGAACCACGGAATCGAGTGCGCTACTAGCCCCAGTTATTGGGTCGGCTCACGAGCGGCCGACGTGCGAGCGTTCCTTCAATAAGTGGCACCGATTGAATAGGTAGCCCATCTAAGGCAGTTTTAATGGAGAAGCTCGTTCATGTCAGATGCTTCCAAACAGGTTTTGGGAAGCTTCTAGTCGATTTATTTTTTTCTTTTTTTTCTTTTGGTCATCTTGACAAGTTTTTAGTTTTAATTTTTTGTGTGTTTTTCTTAAAGCGCATAACTTTTACAAATTCATGAACTTTTTCGCAAATTTTGTTATTTTATTTTATCAAACTTTTTTTGAAAGCCATGAACTCTTTTTAAAGTTATCAACCTTTTCAATTTCAGGATTTTCTTTAATTATATGAAGATATTTCAAATTCATGAACTTTTATCATTTTCATAATGTTTTGTGAAATTCATGAACTTTGTCAAAACTCGTGAACTTTGTCTGAATTTTGTGAAATTTTTTTGAAAAGGCAATGTTCAACTGTGCCAACCGGTTTTTGGAAGCTTCTAGTTGGTTTCTATTTCTTTTTGACGTTTTGGTTTCATGGACCTATTTTTTGTTTTCTTTTTTGTTCATATACGCGGGCTTTTTAAAATTTTGTGTGCTATTTTTTCAAATTCATGGAAAAACTTCAAATATTCGAGCTCTTTTGAAGTTACACATGTTTTTAGTTTTATGATTTTTTTAGAATTTTATGAAGTTTTTCCAAATCCATGAACTTGTTCATTTTTTATATATTTCTCTCAAATTCCAAAACTTTTTTCAAACTCACGAACTTTCTCTGAATTTTCTGAATTTTTTAAATTCAATGTTCAACCACGCCACTAGTGAGCGTTCGACCGCTCAACTAGAAACCAAATGAGTGAACCAGGGAAACCGCGTGAGCTGCTCACACTGTTTATTCGGCCGGCCCATGAGCAGGCGGCATGCGGGCGCTCCTTCTATCACTAGCACATAAGGTGCCAATTAGGAGCACACATGGCCTTACCTAGACTTACCCCAAGAATTGGGCCAAGTACTTGTTTTATTGCTCTTGCTAGAGATTTCGTGGGTTGGGATTTTGAGGTAGGAGCCCAAAAACTATGGATAGGTGGAGAACCTTGTCCAGCAGCAGTCGTCGCCCCATTCGAGGCTAGCACCAACACTAGTAGAAACAGGGCCATTTGTCCCGGTTCATAAGGCCCATCTATCCCGGTTACGGAACCGGGACTAAAGGGTCGTTACTAATGCCCTTGGCCTTTAGTCCCGGTTCTTATACGAACCGGGACAGATGGGCCTCCACGTGGCCGCTGTGGCGAGGCAGGAGGGCCTTTAGTCCCGGTTGGTGGCACCAACCGGGACCAATAGGCATCCATGCGTCAGCTGTTCAGGGGCTAGGGTTTTTGTTTTTTCTGAAAGGGGGATGGATTTGGGGGTTTTGTATGGTTAATTAAGGTGTTTCACATATTGTGTTAGGTAGCTAATTAATTAATAGAGAGAAGTGTCCTCTCTTATCTCCGTGCTTAGTCGACGCTACGTACTATACGTATAGAGAGACCCTCGACACGCTAGCTAGTAAGAAAATGAAGGAAACCATTAAGTACAGAAGTTCGTCATGCATACCGAGAGAAGTGTTCGACCTCTTCTTCTCCGAGAGATTGGTCGAACAACAAGTTTTTGTATTATCTATCCGACGCTACTGGCTACATACATATACAATATGTAAGATCTGTTACAATCCCCTAGCATCTGAAATCAAGTTCCACATGGTATTCTCCGACTTTATTGATGACGTGGTCAAGAAAGAATCCCGCTAATTCCTCTTGAATTGCTTTCATGCGATCTTCTGGTAGGAGTTCATTCCGCATCTTCCACGTCTAATTTGAAGAAGGGGGTTAATACATATATATGAATGAAAGTCAACAGAAATGATGGTGTAATAAAATGAAATTGTGAATATTATTTCTTACGCACATCAAATTGTCTTTTAGAGTAGCCCCGCTTATCTTTGCAAGTCGCGTTGTAGATGAACTCGCACACGTAGTATCCACAGAAATAATTCCCATGTTCCTGCCACAAGCACTTTACGAGAAATAGAGGTCAATCAAACTGATAATGAAGCATTATAAATGGCATTGATGAAAGTAGCTAGAATCAATGGGATCGAGATGCGCGGAACTAGCTAGTTAGTACTACTTACTTTCGGGTATGTCCATCGCAGCTCCCCCGGCAGTCCCGGAGCTTGTGCGGTGAATACTTTCCAAACCCTGCGAGACAAAAAAAACAATTACTTGATATCAGGAAATGAACAAAAAGTTACCGATATGGTGTGATAATGATCGATTGAACTTACTTCTCGAGCATTTTAGTCATGTCCGCATAGGTCTCGGGAGATTTTCGTCTCGAGTCTAAGACGGTTACTAGTCCCTGCTCAAGCTTAATCTCCAGGAGAATATAGTGGAAGCTGCGCACGCATGCATAACTCATCAATTACATTACTATAACCTCGCTCGAGTAATAAGGGAAACCGAATATGCACAAGACAGTAACACTCACGCGAAGTTGTAAGGAAAGAGTATTTTATCTTTGTTTTGATTTACTATCAATGATTTGAGCAAGTTGGCCTCAGCATCATCGGCGTTCTTTTCAACCTCAAATTTATCTATGAGATTTGTGTTAATGAACCCAATATCATACATTTCTTCTTTTCTGCACTCGACGATCTTCAATCTGCATAATATAGTGAGGATAATCATATATACATGCAATGAAAGAGCTGAGCTATATGTAGAGACTTAATGACAGAAGTAGTACTTACAGACAGTAGCAAGTGACTGTTAATTTATCGAGGGCCTTTTGATTGAACCACTGGAAGAACTCCTCAAATGGAACAGTCAACAAATCAATTCCAATGAGGTCGTGTGATACGTCTCCAACGTATATATAATTTTTGATTGTTCCATGCTATTATATTATCAACCTTGGATGTTTTATATGCATTTATATGCTATTTTATAAGATTTTTGGGACTAACCTATTAACCCAGAGTCTAGTGCCAGTTTCTGTTTTTACCTTGTTTTAGAATATCACAGAAAAGGAAAACCAAACAGAGTCCAATTGACCTGAAACTTCACGGAACTTATTTTTGAATCAGAAGAAGCCCAGAAGACTTGGAGTGCACGTCAGGAGATCTACGAGCAGGCCACGAGGCAGGGGGCGCGCCCACCCCCCATGGGCGCGTCCTCCACCCTCGTGGGCCCCTCGTGCCCCCTAACGCACTTCTTCCTCCTATATATCTCCATATACCCTAAAACGATCGGGGAGCACAATAGATCGGGAGTTCCGCCGCCAGAAGCCTCAATAGCCACCGAAAACCAATCTAGACCCGTTCCGACACCCTGCCGGAGGGGGCAATCCCTCTCCGGTGGCCATCTTCATCATACCGGAGCTCTCCATGATGAGGAGGGAGTAGTTCTCCCTCGGGGCTGAGGGTATGTACCAGTAGCTATGTGTTTGATCTCTCTCTCTCTCTCTCTCTCGTGTTCTTGATTTGGCACGATCTTGATGTATCGTGAGCTTTGCTATTATAGTTGGATCTTATGATGTTTTCTCCCCCCTCTACTCTCTTGTAATGGATTGAGTTTCGCCTTTGAAGTTATCTTATCGGATTGAGTCTTTAAAGATTTGAGAACACTTGATGTATGTCTTGCCGTGTGTATCTGTGGTGACAATGGGATACCACGTGATTCACTTGATGTATGTTTTGGTGATCAACTTGCCGGTTCCGCCCATGAACCTATGCATAGGGGTTGGCACACTTTTTCGTCGTGATTCTCCGGTAGAAACTTTGGGGCACTCTTTGAGGTTCTATGTGTTGGTTGAATAGATGAATCTGAGATTGTGTGATGCATATCGTATAACCATACCCACGGGTACTTGAGGTGACATTGGAGTATCTAGGTGACATTAGGGTTTTGGTTGATTTGTGTCTTAAGGTGTTATTCTATTACGAACTCTAGGGCTGTTTGTGACACTTATAGGAATAGCCCAACGGATTGATTGGAAAGAATAACTTTGAGGTGGTTTCGTACCCTACCATAATCTCTTCGTTTGTTCTCCACTATTAGTGACTTTGGAGTGACTCTTTGTTGCATGTTGAGGGATAGTTATGTGATCCAATTATGTTATTATTGTTGAGAGGACTTGCACTAGTGAAAGTATGAACCCTAGGCCTTGTTTCAATGCATTGCAATACCGTTTACACTCACTTTTACCATTAGTTACCTTGCTGTTTTTATATTTTCAGATTACAAAAACCATTATCTACTATCCATATACCACTTGTATCATCATCTCTTCACTGAACTAGTGCTCCTATACAATTTACCATTGTATTGGGTGTGTTGGGGACACAAGAGACTCTTTGTTATTTGTGCAGGGTTGCTTGAGAGAAACCATCTTCATCCTACGCCTCCTACAGATTGATAAACCTTAGGTCATCCACTTGAGGGAAATTTGCTACTGTCCTACAAACCTCTGCACTTGGAGGCCCAACAACGTCTACAAGAAGAAGGTTGTGTAGTAGACATCAAGATCTTTTCTGGCGCCATTGCCAGGGAGGTGAGTGTTTGAAGGTATATCTTTAGATCTTGTAATCGAGTCTTTTAGTTTCTTGTATTATCACTAGTTTAGTTTATAAAAGAAAACTACAAAAAATGGAATTGAGTTTGTCTCATACGCTTCATCTTTTTAATATCTTTCGTGAGTATGATGGAAAGGAAAATTGTGCTAAAGTGTTAGAAGAAGAATGCATTAAAATGTTTGGCACTAAATCTTTGAATGATGAGCATGATTGCAATATTGTTAGTATGAATTCCTTGAATATCCATGATGCTAATGATATGCAAAGCCACAAGCTTGGGGAAGCTATGTTTGATGAAGATGATATTTTTTGTCCCCCAAGTTTTGATGAGCACATTTATTATTATAAAGCATGCCTCCTATTTATGATGATTATATTGATTAAAGTGGATTTGGAGAGGTCATGACTTTATTTTGTGATGAATCCACTATTTCGGAAGAGGTTCCAATTGATTATGAGAACAAAGTTGCTATCTATGATGGTTATTGTGATGACTTGTATGCTATAAAGAATAATGATATCCATGAAACTTGTCATCATGATTTTAGTTTTCAATTGGATTATGCCTCACATGATAATTATTTTGTTGAGTTTGCTCCCACTATTATCCATGAGAAGAATTTTGCTTGTGTGGAGAGTAATAAAATTTCTATGCTTGTAGATCATGAAAAGAATGCTTTAGGTGATGGTTATATTGTTCAATTCATTCATGATGCTACTGAAAATTATTATGAGGGAGGAACATATGCTTGTAGGAATTGCAATAACATCAAGTTCCATCTCTATGTGCTCAAAGTTTTGAAGTCATGCTTATTTTGCTTTCCTATGCTAGTTGATTCTTGTTCCCATAAGTTGTTTGCTCACAATATCCCTATGCATAGGAAGAGGGTTAGACTTAAATGTGCTAGTCATATTCTTCATGATGCTCTCTTTATGTTTCAATTCTTATCTTTTATGTGAGCATCATTGAAATCATCATGCCTAGCTAGGGGCGTTAAACGATAGCGCTTGTTGGGAGGCAACCCAATTTTATTTTTGTTCCTTGATTTTTGTTCCTGTTTAGTAATAAATAATTAATCTATCCTGTGTTTATATGTGATTTTATGTGTTTAATTAGTGTTTGCACCAAGTAGAACCTTTGGGAAGACTTGGGGAAAGTCTTGTTGATCATGCTGTAAAAAACAGAAACTTTAGCGCTCACGAGAATAGCTGCCATTTTTTATTGGAGAGTGATATTTAGTTAATTCTTTTTGAAGATGATTAATAGATAAATTCCTCACGTCCATAAATTTATTTTAGAATTTTATGAGTTCCAGAAGTATACGTTTGATCCAGATTACTACAGACTGTTCTGTTTTTGACAGATTCTGTTTTCTATGTGTTGTTTGCTTATTTTGATGAATCTATGAGTATTATCAGAGGGTATGAACCATAGAGAAGTTGGAATACAATAGATATTACACCAATATGAATTTAGACTTAGTTAATTACAGTACCTTATGATGGTGATTTGCTTTCTTATACTAACGGAGCTTATGAGTTTTCTGTTAAGTTTTGTGTTGTGAAGTTTTCAAGTTTTGGGTAAAGATTCGATGGATTATGGAATAAGGAGTGGCAAGAGCCTAAGCTTGGGGATGCCCAAGGCACCCCAAGGAAATATTCAAGGACAACCAATAGCCTAAGCTTGGGGATGCCCCAGAAGGCATCCCCTCTTTCGTCTTCGTTCTTCGGTAACTTTACTTGGAGCTATATTTTTATTTACCACATGATATGTGTTTTGCTTGGAGAGTCAATTTATTTTGTTATGATTTGCTTGATTTTATTTAGAACAATTTTTTTGCATCTTTTATTTCAATAAAAGTGGCATTGATAGCCTTTACAATGCCTATTTTACAAGTCTTCATGTTGCTGTTTGAAAACAGAAAGTTTACCGCTGTTTCAATAATTCCCTAGAAAATTCAGAATGTGATAAAATGTTGAAACCTTTTGCATATTAAGCTCTGATAAATTTACTATAGTGGTAATTTTCCTTCATAATTTTTGGAGTTAGGGAAGTATGGATCTAGCTGCATTCTTTACAGACTGTCCTGTTTAGGCAGATTGCTGTTATGCTTGCATTGTTTGCATATGTTTGTTTCCTTAATGATTCTATTTGAGGATGGGACTATTAAATATGCAGAGGTATTTAGTATGAAATGTTGAATAATGTTTTTTGTGATTTGCTACAATAGATGATGATAAGGTTTTTGCATTGATTTATACTAACTTATCTCACGAGTCCTTGTTGAGTTTTGTGTGGATGAAGCTTTTGAGATTTAGGGAGACCGTGATATGAGAGGAATTAAGGAGACACAAAAGCTCAAGCTTGGGGATGCCCAAGGCAACCCAAGATAATATTTCAAGAAGTCTCAAGCGTCTAAGCTTGGGGATGCCCCGGTTGGCATCCCACCTTTCTTCTTCAACAACTATAGGTTAGTTTCGGTTGATCCTAAGTTTTTGCTTCTCCACATGATGTCTGCCATTCTTAGAATGTCATTTTCTTTTGCTTTGCTTTCTGTTTGAATAAAATACCAAGATCTGAAATTATTAAATGTTAGAGAGTCTTCACATAGCTAAATAATTATTTAACTACTCATTGATCTTCACTTATATCTTTCGGAGTAGTTTGTTGTTGCTCTAGCGCTTCACTTATATCTTTTTAGAGCGCGGTGGTGGTTTTATTTTGTAGAAATAGATGAACTCTCATGCTTCACTTATATCATTTTGAGAGTCTTTAGAACAGCATGGTAGTTTGCTTTGGTTAAGAAACTAGTCCTAATATGATGGGCATCCAAGAGGGATATAATAAAAACTTTCATATAAAGTGCATTGAATACTAAGAGAAGTTTGATACTTGATAATTGTTTTGAGGTATGAGGATAGTAATATTAGAGTCATGCTAGTGAGTAGTTGTGAATTTGAGAAATACTTGTGTTAAAGTTTGTGATTCCCATAGCATGCACGTATGGTGAACCGTTATGTGATGAAGTCGGAGCATGATTTATTTATTGATTGTCTTCCTTATGAGTGGCGGTCGGGGACGAGCGATGGTCTTTTCCTACCAATCTACCCCCTAGGAGAAGGCGTGTAGTACTTTGTTTCGATAACTAATAGATTTTTTGCATTAAGTATGTGAGTTCTTTATGACTAATGTTGAGTCCATGGATTATACGCAGTCTCACCCTTCCACCATTGCTAGCCTCTCTAGTACCGCGCAACTTTCACCGGTATCATACACCCACTATATACTTTCCTCAAAACAGCCACCATACCTAACTATTATGGCATTTCCATAGCCATTCCGAGATATATTGCCATGCAACTTTCCACCGTTCCGTTTATTATGACACGCTCCATCATTGTCATATTGCTTTGCATGATCATGTAGTTGACATCGTATTTGTGGCAAAGCCACCATTCATAATTCTTTCATACATGTCACTCATGAGTCATTGCACATCCCAGTACACCTCCGGAGGCATTCGTATAGAGTCATATTTTGTTCTAAGAATCGAGTTGTAATTCTTGAGTTGTAAGTAAATAAAAGTGTGATGATCATCATTATTAGAGCATTGTCCCAGTGAGGAAAGGATGATGGAGACTATGATTCCCCCACAAGTCGGGATGAGACTCCGGACGAGAATAAATAAATAAAAGAGGCCAAAGAAGCCCAAATAAAAAAGAGAGAAAAGATTCCATAAAAAAGAGAAGGCCCAAATAAAAATAAAAAAATGAAAGAAAAAGAGAGAAGGGGCAATGCTACTATCCTTTTACCACACTTGTGCTTCAAAGTAGCACCATGATCTTCATGATAGACAGTCTCCTATGTTGTCACTTTCATATACTAGTGGGAATCTTTCATTATAGAACTTGGCTTGTATATTCCAATGATGGGCTTCCTCAAAATTCCCTAGGTCTTCGTGAGCAAGCGAGTTGGATGCACACCCACTTAGTTTCTTTTGTTGAGCTTTCATACACTTATAGCTCTAGTGCATCCGTTGCATGGCAATCCCTACTCACTCACATTGATATCTATTGATGGGCATCTCCATAGCCCGTTGATATGCCTAGTTGATGTGAGACTATCTTCTCCCTTTTTGTCTTCTCCACAACCACCATTCTATTCCACCTATAGTGCTATGTCCATGGCTCACGCTCATGTATTGAGTGAAGATTGAAAAAGTTTGAGAACATCAAAAGTATGAAACAATTGCTTGGCTTGTCATCGGGGTTGTGCATGATTTAAATATTTTGTGTGGTGAAGATAGAGCATAGCCAGACTATATGATTTTGTAGGGATAGCTTTCTTTGGCCATGTTATTTTGAGAAGACATGATTACTTGGTTAGTATAATTGAAGTATTATTATTTTTATGTCAATATTAAACTTTTGTCTTGAATCTTATGGATCTGAATATTCTTGCCACAATAAAGATAACTACATGGATAAATATGTTAGGTAGCATTCCACATCAAAAATTCTGTTTTTATCATTTACCTACTCGAGGACGAGCAGGAATTAAGCTTGGGGATGCTGATACGTCTCCAACGTATCTATAATTTTTGATTGTTCCATACTATTATATTATCAACCTTGGATGTTTTATATGAATTTATATGCTATTTTATATGATTTTTGGGACTAACCTATTAACCCAGAGCCTAGTGCCAGTTTCTGTTTTTACCTTGTTTTAGAATATCGCAGAAAAGGAAAACCAAACGGAGTTCAATTGACCTGAAACTTCACGGAACTTATTTTTGGATCAGAAGAAGCCCAGAAGACTTGGAGTGCATGTTAGGGGATCTACGAGGAGGCCACTAGGCAGGGGGGCGCACCCACCCCCTGGGCGCTCCCTCCACCCTCGTGCCCCCCCTGACGCACTTCTTCCTCCTATATATCTCCATATACCCTAAAATGATCGGGGAGCACAATAGATCGGGAGTTCCACCGCCAGAAGCCTCCGTAGCCACCGAAAACCAATCTAGACCCGTTCCGGCACCCTGCCGGAGGGGGCAATCCCTCTCCGGTGGCCATCTTCATCATCCCGGATCTCTCCATGACGAGGAGGGAGTAGTTCTCCCTCAGGGCTAAGGTGATGTACCAGTAGCTATGTGTTTGATCTCTCTCTCTCTCGTGTTCTTGATTTGGCATGATCTTGATGTATCGCGAGCTTTGCTATTATAGTTGGATCCTATGATGTTTTCTCCCCCCTCTACTCTCTTGTAATGGATTGAGTTTCCCCTTTGAAGTTATCTTATCGGATTGAGTCTTTAAAGATTTGAGAACACTTGATGTATGTCTTGCCGTGCGTATCTGTGGTGACAATGGGATACCACGTGATTCACTTGATGTATGTTTTGGTGATCAACTTGCGGGTTCAGCCCATGAACCTATGCATAGGGGTTGGCACACGTTTTCGTCGTGATTCTCTGGTAGAAACTTTGGGGCACTCTTTGAGGTTCTATGTGTTGGTTGAATAGATGAATCTGAGATTGTGTGATGCATATCGTATAATCATACCCACGGATACTTGAGGTGACATTGGAGTATCTAGGTGACATTAGGGTTTTGGTTGATTTGTGTCTTAAGGTGTTATTCTAGTACGAACTCTAGGGCTGTTTGTGACACTTATAGGACTAGCCCAATGGATTGATTGGAAAGAATAACTTTGAGGTGGTTTCGTACCCTACCATAATATCTTCGTTTGTTCTCCGTTATTAGTGACTTTGGAGTGACTCTTTGTTGCATGTTGAGGTATAGTTATGTGATCCAATTATGTTATTATTGTTGAGAGGACTTTCACTAGTGAAAGTATGAACCCTAGGCCTTGTTTCAATGCATTGCAATACCGTTTACACTCACTTTTACCATTAGTTACCTTGCTGTTTTTATATTTTTAGATTACAAAAACCATTATCTACTATCCATATACCACTTGTATCATCATCTCTTCACTGAACTAGTGCTCCTATACAATTTACCATTGTATTGGGTGTGTTGGGGACACAAGAGACTCTTTGTTATTTGTGCAGGGTTGCTTGAGAGAGACCATCTTCATCCTACGCCTCCTACAGATTGATAAACCTTAGGTCATCCACTTGAGGGAAATTTGCTACTGTCCTACAAACCTCCGCACTTGGAGGCCCAACAACGTCTACAAGAAGAAGGTTGTGTAGTAGACATCATCGTGCTCCTCTTTAACTCTCAGATACAAAGTATTCGTCCCCCAGACTCTCTACAGGTTTTCATGTACCAATCATGGAATCTTCGCATCATCGTTGTTAGAGATTTTTCATCTTTGACAAGAGGCTTCCCGTAATGGTATTGGTGTTCTTCCTCCTCCAAGAAATCACAATGTACATCGTCGGCAGGTAATCTTCAAGATTGCTATAACCGGGCACCATCCCCGGATCATTAGCGACGATATCGCTAGACACCTTGAGCGGGGGGCACGATTGGTCCGCTTGTTCGCCGAGCTGGGTAATTTTTTTCCCAACTAGTCGTTCTGCTAACCTTCAATCACTGATAGTATTTCCCGACCGCTCCGCTTCGATATATACCTTTGCAGTAATGCGCTCATAGTTGGTTTTCGACGGAGACTTTGGTGGTTTCCTTAGGGCATCGAGTGTGCGCTTTGCTTTCACCCGGTCTACCTTCTCCTCCGGAGGTGGATGTGTCTTTGCTTTAACCCCTTCAAAGAAGTCATTCACTTCTTTTTCCATGATCTTCGCGTTTTCTTCCCACGGTCCTCTCGTATGGTAACTTCTGTAGAGGCTTGAGAGGTGGACCGAATCTGTATTGCCTGCCTCTGGCTGTACTGCTAGACGCCAGAGCAGACGGAGCGGCTGCGGCTGTCTTCTTTCGTGCTTGCTTACGAGGCGGAGGAGAAGGACTACGACGCGCCGGAGCAGCCGGGGCGGCAGTGGGTCTCTTCCGCCCTTGCTGGCGAGGCGGAGAAGGAGGAGGCTGGTGGCTGCCCGGGCATGCCGGCGCAGGCGGAGTGCCGCCACGCGCCGGAGAAGGAGGCTGGTGGCTGCTCGAGCGTGCCGACGCAGGCGGAGCAAGAGGTGGAGTGCCGCCACACGCCGGAGAAGGAGGCTGAGTGCCCTGATCACTCGCCGGAGGAGGAGGCGGGGAAGGAGGCGGAGTGCCCTGACTCACCGGAGGAGGAGGAGGAGGCGGAGGCGTCCAATTCCGAAGGTTGATGAGCTCCTTCCGCCATAGGCATGGAGTCTTCAGACAAGAACCCAGCCAAGTCTCCCCGTCACCCGTAGGGTGGTCAAGCTGGAGGTCCTCAAATCCTTCTGTGATTTCATCCACCATCACCCTAGCATATCCTTTTGGAATCGGCCGGCAGTGAAAAGTTGCGCCAGGTTTAGGAGGTGCAACAGAGCCAACAGCCGCCTTGACTTTGAATTCCATCCACTGCGTCATAAGGTGGCAATTCTGAGACTCCGTGATAGCATCCACGGGTTAGCTAGCAGGAGCCATGAAGACAGACTCCTGAAGCAGCTCCGTGGAAGCCACGCTGCTTCTTCGCTGAGATGGCAGGGTAGCTTCGGGTGTAGCAGCTTCGGCAGGTCGTGCGCTACGGGCCTCGTCTCGTTCCTCTAGTGCTTGTACCCTTGCGTGCAGCGCTTGTAGTTGGGTCAACTCCTTTTTCTTCTTCCTCTCCTGGCGTTTGTAACCGCCTGCGTCGGGAAATCCAGCCTTCCATGAAAAGGGAGCCTGGCGTGCCTCGTGTCCGTCCGGGGTTCTCAGGATTTCCGAGGGCCTCTGTGAGTTCGTCGTTCTCTCTGTCCGGAACGAACGTCCCTTGCTGCGCCTTTTCGATATACTCCTGAAGCTTCTCGATGGGTGTGTTCAGCTGCTCGTTGGTCCAAACGCACTTCCTTGTTACAGGGTCCAATTTTCCCCCAATCCCGAAGAACCAAGTCCTACAACGGCCTAGCTAGCGACGCATCTCTGGTTTGATCCCTATAGCAATGAGGTCATTCTCAGCCTTGTCCCACAACGGCCGGGCTTTCAGGTAGCCACCTGACCCCACGCGATGGTGATGCTTCTTCTTTGTAGCATTTTTCTTGTTTGTCTGTCGGGGGTTGGGTGCGACATATGCCAAAGGATGGCTTATCATGGTAGGGGCGAGTAGAACGTTGCCGGTGCATGGAAACGGGATAAGGCAAAGGCATGCACGCCGGCGAATCTTACCCAGCTTCGGGGCTCTCCGTGGAGATAATACCCCTACTGCTGCTCTGCGGGGTCTTCGCATGATCACTATGGCAAAGTGTGTACACGGTTGCTCCTTGAGCTATTTCCTGGAGGTAGGGGAAGGCAAGGCTAGCTCTCTCCTTCCTATATGATCTGGTCTAGTGCTAATGGATTCCAACCCTTTGCATGGGTGCCCTGGGGGGTTTATATAGGCCTACCCCCAGGGGTACAATGGTAATCCGGCTGGACGCGGGCCCGGCAGTCAGTCTCTCTGGCCGCCGTCTTATCCGCCGACTCCTAGGGCCCGCCGACTGGCTCGGTACGGAGCCGACAGGCCGCGTCCGCCACGGGTGGGTCTTGCCGGCTGTAGATTACTGTAGCTGTGCCTCTAATGACACGGGCTTGGTCATGGGGTCGTGGCGACAGCTCCGCCGTCTGGCGGGCGATCACTGTGGCCACTCCCTGTCGCGTCTGGTTAATGGCACACGGGGCCCGTGGGAGGGGCCGGCCGACTCCTGGGGGCCGACTCCCAACCGGGCTGACTGGTGGCGCTCTCGCCGTCTTCCGTACGCCCGCCGACTGGTGGGACCCGTCGTCCCTGGGTCATACCGGCAGGCCGTCGTGGGCACAGGACTCCACCCTCCGGGGCTGACGTCAGGGCCGGCATGGCAACAGTGTCGCGCCGGGCGGAGATCTCCGCGGGTACGGCGTACTGTGGCCACGCCTGCCCTTGGAAAGGGTGGGAGTGGACCTTACTGTGGCCACTCCTCGTCCCGTCCCTCTTTATGAGGGCATGGGGGTTGTTGGCGTCGTGGGCCGACTCCCCATGGCCGGCTTCTCTGGAAGTCGCCAGTCAGGAGTCGGCTCATCCTGAAGTCGTCCTCGGGACTCGGCCACGAGTGGGCAGTCGGCTGCCTCGCAGCCGACTCTCAGAAGGCGACTCCTCGTCCTAGGGTCTTGAGGGGTGCAGCCTACTCCGATGTCTTGAAAGGTTCTGGGCCTGGGTTAGCCTACCCGTGGCCCATTACTCCGACAGTAGTCCCCGAAGCTGGTGAGGCACCGAGGGCGATATGTCGAGGAGCCTCAACAGTTTCTTCTTTCCGGCGGTTGGATCTGGGCCTCGCTAGCCGTCTTCTGTCAAGCCGACTAGTTGGAGCCGGACTTGCTTAAGGCCGACTTGCCCCTAAAAAAGTTTGAACGTTGCGGCGGAGTCCAGGCGGCGTGCCTGATAAGCCTCTGGGTTGCCGCCCGTTGTGGACCCGTCGCGAGGCGCCACGTGGCTGAGCTAGTCTGCCCACCCACGCGCGCGACGGGACAGGCCTACAGGCGGGGCCCTCCACTACCGTGCCTCGGCATGTGAACGGATCCGTTGTGGCCATGCGGACGGTTGGAGTTCCCGCGCAGTTATTGCACGCAGTAACTTTGTGTGGTAAATCGTGGGGGTCGTGGGGTCCTGGGCGCAGTTAATCCCACGACTGCCCCCTCGGCTTCTCAGCCCACGAGCCTACAAGTAGGCGTGGGGAGGGGGGCGGCGAAGCACGCGCGCCCATCCTCCCTACTCCCTTTCGCTCCTTCTTGCTTCTTCTTCCTCTCGCCGCTGCTGCTCCGAACCACGCCGCGCCCGCAGCGATGAGCTCTTCCTCCACCGCCGCGCCTCCTGCTGTGCGCTCTGGAGTGTGGGACGGCTCCGAGGTCGATGACGACGACGTCGAGATCCTCCACAAGACACGGCGGCTGCTCGGCAGGGGCTTAGTGCGGGTCCGCCTCGCGCCGGAGGGGGAAATATCGCCGGCGCCGGAGGAGGGCGAGCGGGTCATATTCCGCTCGCACCTTATGCGCAGCCTGGGGCTGCCGGCGAGCAGCTTCTTCTGCTCCTTCTTGGAGTTCCACGGGCTCCAGCCACACCACCTTACTCCGAACACGGTGGTGCTGCTGGCTGCCTTCGCCACCTTGTGCGAAGGTTTCCTCGGCATTCTCCCCACCATCGAGCTCTGGGGTGAGTTCTTCCAGTCCAAGCTCGGCACACACGTCGCCGGCGTGCCGGTCCAGTGCGGTGCGTTTATCGTGATGCGGAGATCAGTGGCCGACAATCCATTTCCCACCATCGCACTGATTAAGCCGGTGAAGATGTGGCAGCGGTCCTATTTTTATGTGAAGAACATCGCCCCAAAAGGCGACTGGGTCAACCTGCCGGCTTACGAAGCCGGCGCGCAGGCTGGAAGGCTCCCCAGCTGGTCACACCGAGCCAGGACGTTGTCTCCTGCTGGTGCCGCCGCCGGCGCGCGACTCCGAGTGCTGACGCAGTCGGAGGGCTTGACTGGGGCCGACTTGCTGGCCGCCTTCGTGGCGCGCCGAGTCCTCCCACTCCAAGGCCGACCTCACCTGATCTGCCAGATGAGCGGTCATCGAGACCCGAGTTGGATGTGCTCCAAGGACATGCCTCACATGGAGGTGGCGGACACGGTGAACTACATCGTGAACTGCGGTCTCTTAGTGGATTGGCGGTTCGGCAAGGAGCCGTTCTCACGCGCCAACCCCCCACCTATTGTAAGTCGCCTTCCTTCTTCTTCTGTTTCTTTTGTTGCCGAGTCTGACTTGTCCCGTCTGACCGTTTTTGTTTTGAATCAGAACCCTCTCGTCCCTCCTTCGGCCGGCACCACGGGGCCGGCTCGTCAGTTTGTCCCTGATCGGGCGGAGAGCGATGTCGACGATCCTGACTTGGGGGCGGCGGCCATGGAGGCCGACGCCGAGGGAGGAGGAGGAGAAGCAGGCGGCTCCAGGCCTACGGCCACTTTCGCCGACTGGCCTGATGACGATGCTGAGGGGGAAGTCTCCCCGCGTCACCAGCCAAAGGCTGGCTAGCCAAGCGCGAGTTCCTCCGCCGTCTTGGACGCTCAAGGCGGCGCGAAGAAGCGCCGGGCCGGGCCGAGTACACTTGGTGGCCGGTCGAAGAAGTTTAAGGGAGCGGCCGCCGCGACCAAGCGGGAAGAGGCGGCCGCGAAAGCCAACCGCTTCCGCAAGGAAGTGAAGAAGCCGCCGCTGGTCTCTGCGTAAGCGCCTCCGTCCCTTATCTTTATTTTCTCTTTGTTGATCTTGTCTGAGTCTTTCATATGCTTCCCTCGCTTCAGGGCTCCCCTCACTCTTGAGAGGGTTGCCACCGCCTCCGTTATGGGGTCGGCGGAGACGTCTGCCACTACTCGGCGGATTGACCCCGCCGCCGACCTCCGGGAGGCGACGGAGCGGAACGCGCAGGAGAAGCGCGAGGAGGAAGAGGCCGCCCGCCTGGAGAAAGCGGAGGTCGAGAAGGCGGAGGCCTCAGCCCTGAAAAAGCTGGAGGAGGCCGAGGCCGCCGTCGTGGCAAGGCGGCAGGCTAAGGAAGTCACGCACCGGCGGTCGGCGGTGTTCGTCACCCCTCTGAACTCTGTGCCGCCGCCCCCAGAGTTCACGGGGCAGTCAGGGGAAGCCGGCGGCGAGTTCCGATCGTGGAGAGGGGCGGCGGCGATGCCTCCATGCCGGACGCGGTCGTGCCGCCACCGCTGCCCCCGCCGCCGTCTAGGAGCGCGCAAGGCAAACAGCCGGCGGACCCGCCCTTGCCGCGGACTGAAGACGAGGCCGGGGCAAGGCTACTCCTTCAAGTCGGCTCGCCAACGCGCCGCCGTCTTGAGAAGGCAACTTCGGCGCCACGCCCCTTGGAGACCGGCACCGCTAGCTCGACGATCCCAGACGCCGAAGCGACGAGCGCCGCGCCCATTGGGTGGGTGCGAGGAGGCAGCACGGGCCCGCTGAACTAGCGCTTCTGGATGTCCAGACAAAGCTGCGAGCTGAGAGCGACGCTATCCAAAACTGCACCAAGGCGCACCTGGCGTCGCGGGCAGCCATCCGGGTATGCTTTCTCCTTTGTCTTTGTTTTCTTGTTCCTCTCTGTGGGGGCGCGCCAGCGCACCCGCTGGGTGTAGTCCCCGAGTTTCGGGCCGGCTGCTGAGCAGGCGGCCCGGAACTCCAATTGGTGAGTTCCGGGTACTAACTTTTGTCTGAAATACTTGTCGCAGGACTATCACAACCTCCTTGACACCGCCTTCAACCGCAACGTTGAAGAGCTGGGCAAGCGGATCGCCGATTTGTCGGAGAGCCGGAGTGAGTCCTTTTTCTTCTTTGCGGGGGCGCGCTGGCGCACCCGCGGGCTGTAGTCCCCGAGATTTGGGCCGACTGCTGAGCAGTCGGGCCGGATCTCCCCGGCGACCTTCTTTGTTGATGACTTAACGCCTTCTTTCTTCTTACTCTTCAGAGGCCAACGCCACTCTTCAACAGCAGCTGAGCGAAGCCAACACCGCATTGCGCACCAAGGGGGAGGAGTGCAGCAAGCTCGCCGCAGAGCGCGATCTGCTGGCTGCACAATTGGCAGAGCAGAAGGATCCGCTTAAGAAGACGCAGAAGGAGGTGGAAGAGGGGGAGGCCGCCCTCCTGGCCGAGTTCGCGAGCGAGCGCTCCTCCTGGACTGACAAGGAGGCAATGCTGGCCTCCGGCTTCCACGAGATCGAGGACCTCGTCGATGGTGAGCTTCTTTGCTTTTCTTCTTCGAGCCGCCGACTATAGGTCGAGCCGACTCCTGGTTTTTTGACTTATTCTTCATTCTTTCCGTCTTAGCAGACTTCTTCCCCGGCCACTCGCAGGCCGCCATTCAAGCTATCGAGGCTGACCGCGAGGAACGGAGGGCAGACGGCGTGAAGATCGCCACCGACGCCCCCGGACCTTTGACGAGCATATTCTGAGCATTGGGGCTCGTCTGGGGCCGGCCCACCGGATGCTGCGCCGGCTTCAACGTGTCGGCGCCCAAGCGATCGCCGACCTATGGCCAGACGTGCATGCTCCGCGCACCCCCAGTCGGACTGCCGACTGGCTGGAGGTCGCGGCTGGCCGTCATGAGGCCTGGAAGGGTTCCTCGGCCTGGGCTAGAGCGCGCCGAGCCTTGGAATTTGTCAAGGCATGGTATCCGGGGCTGGACCTAGACCGGCTGGCCACACTCCGATCAGAGGCCCAGCCGGAGCTGGCAGCCGCGGAAGACGCCCTTGTCAAGCACGCGGCAGCGATTGCCGAGTACACCGATACCAGCATCTTTGTTCCCGAGCGGGCTGAAGACGGCGCGGAGGTACCGCCGGAGTGGTTTAGGATGAACCCAGACTACGGCGAGGACTCGGCGGAGGTGATCGGTTGCAGCGTCGAGGAGGAAGACGAGGTGGAGGATGGAAGTGAGACGGAGGCACCGGCAGACGGACGGACGACCAGCCTCAGCTCGACCGCGCCTCCAGCAACGAGCCGTGCCCGCCCGAGCCAACTGCCGCCGGAGGTGATCGAGCTGAGACCGCCCAGCCGGCCGCCCCAACATCCGACACCGCCATCACCTTCGATCCTCCGAACCCGTCTGCTGCCTCCTAGGCTGCCACCTTATCTTTGTTTTATCTGCTTTAATAATCTTTGAAGAACTCGTTAATTCGCACAATTCCACCCGCGGGGTGTATTTTGAAATTCTGCTCAAAGATTCGGCCAAGGGCCTTTGTTATGTAAATATTCATCCGACTTCTATCTTTTCTTGCTCATTGCTTCTTTGGCTTTTTTCCTTTGCCGCCTTCCCTCAGTTGCCGTCTTTGTCAGTCGGACAGCCGCTCTGCGGACTGCTGCTGGATCAAATTCTTGGTCACTTTGGGAAGGCAGGTACTTAGCCATTTTAGAGTTGTTTAGCAAGTCGGATAGAAGGCGGCAAGCCGACTACTCAAGAGTCGGTTTGCGAAAAAAGGCTGGAAGCCGGCTTTAAGCTATGTTTATGCTTTGAGTCCTTAGCCATTTTTCATGTGGACGCCCATTCTTCCTTTCTCCTGCCCACCAGACAGTCGCTCTGTGAGCTGCGGCTTCTGACAGGAGACGGCTTAGGCACCACACACTACTTGTCCGGCTGCAGGAAGCATTTCATAGCGCAGGGCGGCAAGTCCCTGGGCCGACTAGTCGAACCCGGTGCCAAGAGGCATAACAAAGAGTAATATACTCGAAGGCATAATTCTTATCATATAGATAAAAGAGGGCAGTCCCCGAGCTCTTCTTGGGGGGCCCCGAAGTCTTGGTACTTTTAATACAAAAGGTAGCGTGATACATACTGCGTTTAACTGTAAAAATTTTCGAAGGAGATTTGCATTCCATGGCCGCTCTGTCTCTTTGCCGGAGTCGTCCCTCTTGCGTGCTCGGGGCTTCTGAGTGTCGATCAGGTAGTAGGAGTCGTTGCCCAGCACTTTGCTGATGATGAAGGGGCCTTCCCAAGGCGCCGACAGCTTGTGCTGGCCGGCTGTTCGCTGGATCAGTCAGAGCACAAGGTCGCCCTCTTGGAAAGATCTCAGCCTGACCTTCCTGTTGTAGTATCTGCGCAGGCTCTTCTGGTAGATGCTGGACCGGCTGAGTGCCAATAGCCGGCCCTCTTCCAGCAGATCGACGCCGTCTTGACGTGCTTCTTCTGCTTCTTCCTCGGTGTACATGGTGACTCGCGGGGAATCGAACTCTATGTCCGTTGGGATGACGGCTTCAGCACTGTAGACGAGGAAGAAAGGTGTGAAGCCGGTTGACTTGTTTGGAGTCATGCGCAGACTCCAGAGGATGGCTGGCAACTCATCGAGCCAGCAGCCAGCCGAGCGCTCCAGAGGCTGGACCAGTCGGGGCTTGATGCCGGACAGGATGAGGCCGTTTGCTCGCTCCACCTGGCCGTTTGACTGTGGATGGGCGACGGACGCTAGGTCCAGTCGGATGCCCTGTGTCGCGCAGAAACGGGCCAAGGCGCCTTTGGCAAAATTCGTGCCGTTGTCGGTGATGATGTTGTGTGGTACGCCGTACCAAATTGTGATGTCGGAGATGAAAGTCACGGCAGTCGGACCATTCAACTTCTTGATTGGCTTCGCTTCTATCCACTTGGTGAACTTGTCCATCGCGACAAGTTAGTGAGTTAGGCCACCTCGTGCGGTCTTGAATGGTCCCACCATGTCTAGGCCCCAAACTGCGAAGGGCCAGGCAATGGGGATGGTCTTGAGTGCAGAAGCCGGCTGATGCGGCTTGGAGCGGAACTTCTGGCACCCTTTGCATTTTTGGACCAATTCCTTGGCCTCTTCTAAGGCCGTTGGCCAAAAGAAACCGTGTCGGAAGGCTTTGGCGATGAGTGCTCTTGAAGCCGCATGGTGGCTGCACTCGCCTTGATGGATGTCTTTGAGAATTGTCTGGCCTTGCTCTGGCTCTACGCAGCGCTGGTAGACACCAGTGACGCTGCGCCTGACCAGCTCTCTGTTGACTATGCTGTAGGCTGCCGCTTGGCGTTGTACTTGCCGAGCTAAGGTCTCATCAGTCGGCAGCTCTTTGCTCACCAGGAATTTGAGGATGGGCTGGGCCCATGAGGGTGCTGCTATTTCTTCGACTGCCAGAACTGCGACTTGGACGAGGGCGGCTGGGCTGGGAGGCGGCGGGCTGGAGTCAGCAACCGCTTGCTGGATTAATGAAGTCCCCGGGCCGACTGATGCAGCCCTCGGGCCGAGTTCTGGAGTCTTCGGGCTGGCCGCCGCAGTCCCCGGGCCGGGTTTTGCAGTCCTTGGGCTGGCTTCGACTGTGGCGGCTTTGGAGCCATCTGCCAAAATCCTCATACCGTCTGCCGGAGCTCTGGCGTCAGATCCGACTTCTTCGGGAGGAGCCGAAACAAAGATGGAGTCTGATTCTGGTGAAGGCTTGATAGACGGCTTGAGGAGGCGTTGAAGGGCGACGCCAGATGGTACTGCTTGATGGGTGGAGCCGATTCGTGCCAGGGTATCTGCTTGGTCGTTGTCGCTTCTTGGCACATGGAGGAACTCGCACCCCTCGAAATATCCACTGAGTTGCTGCACGAGGAAACGGTAACTCGCCATGTTTGCATCTTTGGCGTCCCAGTCGCCAGACGACTGCTGGACCACTAAGTCGGAGTCGCCATAACACAGGATCCGGCGAATGCCAAGTTCTTTGGCAAGCCGGAGCCCGTGAATGATCGCCTCGTATTCGGCGACGTTGTTGGAGGTGGCAAAGTGGATTTGCAGTGCGTATTTGAGCTTGTCGCCCTTAGGATAAGTGAGGACAACGCCGGCTCCCAAGCCGGTGCGCATCTTGGAGCCGTCGAAATGCATCCGCCAATGGGTGGAGTCGGGTGCTGGTGGTAGGTACTGGGTCTCGGCCCAGTGGACGAGGAAGTCGGCCAGTGCTTGTGACTTGATGGCGGTGCGGGGCTGGTAGTAGATGGTGTAGGGAGCCAACTCTATGGCCCATTTGGCCACTCGGCCAGAAGCATCTCGGCTTCCGATGATCTCGGCAAGTGGGGCCGTGCAGACCACAGTGATTGGATGCTCTTGAAAGTAAGGCTTCAATTTCTTGGCGGCAAAGTGCACGCCATAGCACATCTTCTGGCAGTGGGGGTAGTTCTGCTTGGAGGTCGACAGCACTTCGCTCAGGTAATATACCGGTCTCTGGACAGGTAGTGCCTTGCCTTCCCCCTTGCGTTCCACTACAATGACTGTGCTGACTACCCGGCTGGTGGCGGCGATGTATAGGAGCATTTGCTCCTTAGGAATCGGAGCCGCCAGAACGGGTGGAGTAGTCAACATCTTCTTCAACTAGAGAAAAGCTTCGTCCTCCTTGTGGTTCCACTCGAAAAAAGTGGTCTTCTTCATGAGCTGATATAAGGGGAGAGCTTTCTCGCCCAACCGACTGATGAATCGGCTGATGGACGCCAAGCAGCCAGTGAATTATTGCACGTCCAGCAGTCGGCTGGGTACCTCCATCCTCTCAATGGCCTTGATCTTTACAGGGTTGCACTCTATGCCGCATTCAGAGACTAGGAAGCCAAGGAGTTGGCCGGCTGGTACTCCGAAGACGCACTTCTCAGGGTTGAGCTTGATCTGGAATCGGCGCAGGTTCTCAAAGGTCTCCTTGAGGTCTTCCAGCAGTGTTCCATGCTTCTTCGTATTCACCACTACATCGTCCATGTAAACGTGGGTGTTTCTGCCGAGTTGCTTGAGGAGGCATTTATGCATGCAACGCTGAAAGGTGGCGCCGGCATTCCTCAAGCCAAACGTCATGGTCAGGTAGCAGAAGGCTCCAAATGGTGTGATGAAGGCGGTCTTCAGTCTGTCAGCCGGGTTCAGCTTGATCTGGTGATATCCTGAATATGCATCTAAGAAGCTCAACAGCTCGCATCCGGCTGTGGAGTCTATCACCTGATCAATTCTCGACAAAGCAAACGGGTCCTTGGGGCAAGCCTTGTTGAGGCTTGTGTAGTCAATACACATTCGCCACTGCTTGTTCTTCTTCAGTACCAGGACCGGGTTGGCTAGCCACTCTGGAAAGAATACTTCCATAATGAAGCCGGCGGCTAGGAGTCGGGCTATCTCTTCTCCGACAACTCTTCTCTTTTCTTCTGATAGGCGGCGCAAGGGCTGCCTGACTGGCTTTGCATCAGATCAGACATGTAACTTGTGCTCGGCGAATTCCGTCGGTACACCTGGCATGTCTTTGGGGGACCATGCGAAGATGTCCCGATTCTCACGGAGGAAATCGACGAGCTCGCCTTCCTATTTGCTGTCGAGGTTTGCGCCTATGACAGCGTACCTCTCTGGGTGCTCCGGGTCCAAGGGTATCTTCTTTGTCTCTTTGGCCGGTTTGAACGAACCCTCAGCCTCCGACTCCTTGGGGTTAGGCGGCACCTCTGGTCGCTTGCCGGCCATCGCCACAACTCGGTCAAGGAGCCGCTTCTCGGCCACGATCACCAGGGACTCGGCCAACCGACTACTTTCAGCCACACAAGCAGACGACTTTCGGTAGTCGCCGGCTACGGTCAGAATCCCCTTGGAACTAGGAATTTTCATCTTGAGGTAGGCGTAGTGGGGGACCGCCATGAACTTGGCCAGGGCGGGTCGGCCAAGTAATGCATGGTATGGGCTCTCGAGATCCACCACCTCAAACCAAACCGACTCTCGGCGGAAGTGATCTTTGTCTCCAAAGAGGACGTCAATCAGGCTCTTGCCGATTGGTGAGTAGGAAAGGCCAGGAACAATGCCGTGGAACACAGTCCGGCTGTTCTGAAGCTGTCTTTGCTTGATTCCCAACTTCTCCATGGTGTCCTTGTATAGGATGTTGATGCTGCTGCCCCCGTCTATCAGAACTCGCGAGAAACGAGCAGCTCGTCTATCCGTGGCAAAGGTGGCATCCAAGACCAAGGCATAAGAGCCCGGACTCGGCATCACCTCTGGGTGATCAGCTCTGCTCTAGCTGATAGGCTTCTCGGACCAGTGCATGAATTCTGGTGTCTCGGATGCTACTGCGTTCACCTCTTGCTGCTGCAGCCGCCTGCTGCGTCGATCATTAGCCATGCTGGTAAATACCATGTAGGCTCCGTGCTCTTTGGGGTACTCGTCTTGTACTGCGCCGACTGGCCTGACAGCCGGCTGCTGGGGCGGAGGCGGAGGCGGCTGCCCAGCAGGCGGGGGAGGCAGGAGGCCATCTCCTTTGGCGATCCTGGTGAGCCAGTGGCACTTCCGGGTGGTGTGATTCGATGGCTTCGCACCGCTGTGGAACTTGCAAGGACCATACAGAGTCTGCTCGTATGAGAAAGCCGGCAACCAGTTGGGCTTGCCGCCTTTCTGTCGCTTGAGTGGAGGCTGCCCATCCGGCTGCTGGTCTTCGACTGTCGCCACCTGCCGGCTGCTGGAAGCCGGCTGCGGGGCCTTGCGCTTGTGGTCGCTTGGTTGCTGTCGCCGACTGGCATCTCCAGCCGGAGTTCTAGGAGCCTGAGGGGCCACTTTGCCAGTCGCACTAACTTGAATCTCTGCCTTCATGGAGGAGTCGGCCATGGCATACTTGTCTGCTATGATCAGTAGCTCGTCGAGGGTTTCTGGCTCGTCGCAGAGGAGCTTGTGCTTGAGGAGGGTGCCTTCTCTGCACCCGGCGGTGAAGAACTCGATAGCCTGCACCTCGTGCACGCCCTCACAAGAGTTCCGGAGCTCGGCCCAACGCGTGAGGTAGTCGCGAGTCGACTCGTTGGGGCCTTGCACACACAAGGAAAGCTGGCGAGGTTTGGGAGGACGCTTGTACGTGCTTGTGAAGTTGCGGACGAATGCATTGGTGAAGTTGACCCAGCTGTTGATGCTGCGGGGCTTCAAGCTGTTCAGCCATGTCCGGGCCGTGCCCTGGAGCATGAGCGGAACGTATTTTACGGCAAAACGCTTGTTGCCGTTTGCTATGTTGACGGCCGTGGAGTAGTCAACCAGCCAGTCCTCCGGCTTCACGGAGCCGGTGTACTTGGGCGTGTCTCTTGGGAGCGTGAACCCTTTGGGAAAGGGCTCGTCTCGAATGCGGGGCCCGAAACAAGGCGGACCTAACTCGTCTTCTTCCAGCGCGAGGGATCGGTGAAGTCGGTCGATCCGGTGGCGCGCGTCGTTTTCTCCGACTCCCTCTCGGCAGCCAAGGCGGTCACCGAGAGTCGGATGGTCAACAGGCGGCGGGGAGACTCGCCTTTCCTTGCGAGGAGGAGGCGGACAGTCGTCCTGTCGTTCTACTGCTCTTGGGCGGCCGTCTTGGTCGCGCTCTATGGTAATGCGAGTCCGACTGCGGCTGATAGATGGATCCTTATCTTTCCTTCCTCGGGCGCCGCCGGTCGGTGTCCGAGACGTCGCGCCTTGGTCTTAGCATGGAGGCAGGTCATTGTTTTGTCGCTGCGGCGCCTCTGTGCGGCAGCTGGCCTCGTTCTGCGCGGCAGCCGCGTCGAGGAGCCGTTGGACTCGCTCCGTCATCAGGCGGCGCTCTTTGCCCTCGAAGTTGTCCAGCTCATCCGCCGCCGCCTGGGCGGCTCGAATGTTCTCCGCAGGCGTGGCGTATACAGGGCAATTTGCCCCAAATAGGTTGGCGATGGCCACGCCGCGCTGCTGGACCGTGCCTAAGCGGCTGGACCCAGCTGGGGCTGGCGAGCCACCCACAGCGCGATCCATCTCACGCTGGTAGGCTTCTGACAAGCGTCTCATGCTAGCCAGCTTCTTCACGCCTTCGACGAGCTGGAGGCAGCGCGCCTCCAGCGTCTCTGCGTCAGCGTCTTCCAGAATGGGCGCGGTTAGGTCTTGCAATGCCGCGCCAAGTGGGTCATGCGCTTCTCCGCCGGGAGGCTCGTCATGACCGATGACGAGCACCTTTGTGATGGTGCTTCCGTCGCTCTCCACGCGAGGGAGCGGCTCATCGTAGACGACCACATTGGTGGGGAACGCGTCGAGCGACGCGGTGTCGGAGTCGACCAGCATCAGGTCGGTGGAGCCTACAGACTCCAAGTCCATGGCAGGCTCGCCGGCGACATGGAGTTGGTCAAGGAGGCCCGCGAGGAGGCTCTCGGGGCCGCCCGTGCCTGCATTGGATGCAGACTCGTCGGAGAGGCGAACCTCGCCGACAAGGTCGGCGAGGCAGCTGGCTACGTAGGCGATCTCAGCGCCATGGAGCGCGTCGGCGCAAACTCCGTCTGGCGTGCCGGGCTGGCTGTGCTCGCCAGGGAGGAAAAGGGTTCCCGTCCAGAGCAGGTCTCCGGACGACGGTGCACCAGGCCCCATGGTGGGCGCCAAATGTCGGGGGTTGGGTGCGACATATGCCAAAGGATGGCTTATCATGGTGGGGCGAGTAGAACGTTGCCGGTGCCTGGAAACGGGATAAGGCGAAGGCATGCACACCGGCGAATCTTACCCAGCTTCGGGGCTCTCCGTGGAGATAATACCCCTACTGCTGCTCTGCGGGGTCTCCGCATGATCACTATGGCAAAGTGTGTACACGGTTGCTCCTTGAGCTGTTTCCTGGAGGTAGGGGAAGGCAAGGCTAGCTCTTTCCTTCCTATATGATCTGGTCTAGTGCTAATGGATTCCAACCCTTTGCATGGGTGCCCTGGGGGGTTTATATAGGCCTACCCCCAGGGGTACAATGGTAATCTGGCTGGACGCAGGCCTAGCCGTCAGTCTCTCTGGCCGCCGTCTTATTCGTCGACTCCTGGGGCCCGCCGACTGGCTCGGTATGGAGCCGACAGGCCGCGTCCGCCGTGGGCGGGTCTTGCCGGCTGTAGATTACTGTAGCCGTGCCTCTAATGACGTGAGCTCGGTCATGGGGTCGTGGCGACAGCTCCGCCGTCTGGCGGGCGATCACTGTGGCCACTCCCTGTCGCGTCTGGTTAATGGCGCGTGGGGCCCGTGGGAGGGGCCGGCCGACTCCTGGGGGCCTACTCCCAACTGGGCCGACTGGTGGCGCTCTCGCCGTCTTCCGTACGCCCGCCGACTGGTGGGACCTGTCATCCCTGGGTCGTACCGGCAGGCCATCGTGGGCACAGGACTCCGCCCTCTGGGGTTGACTTCAGGGCTGGCATGGCAACAGTGTCGCGCCAGGCGGAGATCTCCGTGGGTACGGCGTACTGTGGCCACGCCTGCCGTTGGAAAAGGGTGGGAGTGGACCTTACTGTGGCCACTCCCCGTCTCATCCCTCTTTATGAGGGCATGGGGTTGTTGGCGTCGCGGGCCGACTCCCCATGGTCACCTTCTCTGGAAGTCACCAGTCAGGAGTCGGCTCATCCTGAAGTCGTCCTCGAGACTCGGCCGCGAGTGGGCAGTCGGCTGCCTCGCAGCGGACTCTCAGAAGGCGGCTCTTCGTCCTGGGGTCTTGAGGGGTGCAGCCTACCCCAATGTCTTGAAAGGTTCTGGGCCTGGGTTAGCCTACCCGTGGCCCATTACTCCGACATTGTCGCTGACATCTTCGCTACTCTCTCAGATTTCTTTTTGGTGACAAATGCGGGCCACTGATCTTTGATCTTCTCAAATCGGCCGATGAATTCTGGAGTCTTGTCTTGGTCGACAAACGATGATTTCAGCTCATTCTTCCACCTCCTGAAAAGCTCAGCCATCTTCTTAAGAGCGTAAGCCTTGATCATTGGCTTTTTAATTGGATTCTCCGGATCCTCCTCTGGCGGGAAGGTGAAATTTTCCTGCAGCGCGGTCCAAAGATCAGCTTTCTGCCTATCGCTGACATAAGACACCTGAGAGTCTTTGTCCTTAGGCTTCAACCATTGCTCGATACTAATCGGGATCATGTCCCTAACTAGAACCCCGCACTGAGCATTAAATTTTTGCTTGGTCTGGAGGGGTTCAATCGGTTGGCCAGCGCGATCAATTTCGATGATCGTGTACCTTTCATCCGAGCGCAACTTTCTCTTCGGGCCTCGTCTCGTTACCGAAGTGTTGCTCGATCTGGAGGGCTAGAAAATAAGAAAAATAAGAGAGTTAATATGTGTGCATACCAAAAACAATTAATGCATCAATTTGATATGGTCAGCACATGCTTAATTAATTAATATATATATACCTGGCCGGACTCCGTTCGGTCACCAGAGCCGTCATCGCAGTGTCCTCCCCCCTCCATTCGGTCACCAGAGCCGTCATCACGGTGTCCTTCCCCCTCCATTCGGTCACCGGAGCCGTCATCACGGTGTCCTTCCTCCTCCATTGTTTGATCATCATCGTCGTAGCCTACTTCTTCATCCTGTCTTTCCAGACCATCGGTGCATGTGTCGTTAAGAAACGACAAGACGACATCACTTCCATGTGCAATTATCTCCCCCAACACCACTTCTCGTGCTTCGTCTCGGGGGTGCGGATCCATAGTTTCTGCAAATATTTACAACATGGCAATTATTATTCAAACATGACAGATGGATATATTAGTGGCAAACATTGAACTAGCTAGCTAAGAACAATAAGGAATCATATTAGTGGCCTAGCCTCGACGCTTCTCTAGGGTTTGGGGTGGCCTCGACGACAACGCTCTTTTAACCTGGTAAATTTGGGTGCCCTCAAGAGAGTTTGTTGATCGGGTAGGGGCACGGCGGGAGGGGGTAGGAGACCGACATCGTTTTTTCTAGGGTTTGGGTGTCCTCGAGAGTTTTGGTCAAGCGAGAGGGCCGGGTGGGGGGGGGGGTGCTCCCGTGGTATAAGTTATCACGGTCGAGAGGGGGTATTGATACATCTTCGTCGTATCTACTTTTCCAAACACTTTTGCCCTTGTTTTGGACTCTAACTTGCATGATTTGAATGGAACTAACCCGGACTGGCAATGTTTTCAGTAGAATTACCATGGTGTTATTTATGTGCAGAAACAAAAGTTCTCGCAATGACCTCAAACTTCACGGAACATCTTTCGGAAAATATAAAAAATACCTGCAAAAGATGAAGGCCAGGGGGCCCACCACCTGTCCACAAGGGTGGGGGGCGCGCCCCCCTACCTCGTGGGCCCCCTGGAGCTCCTCCGACTCCAACTCCAACTCTATATATTTGGTTTTGGGGAGAAAAAATCGAGGGAGAAGAAATCATCGCATTTTACGATACAGAGCCGCCGCCAAGCCCTAAAACCTCTTAGGAGGGCTGATCTGGAGTCCGTTCGGGGCTCCAGAGAGTGGAATCCGTCGCCATCGTCATCATCAACCATCCTCCATCACCAATTTCATGATGCTCACCACCGTGCGTGAGTAATTCCATCATAGGCTTGCTGGACGGTGATGGGTTGGATGGGATCTATCATGTAATCGAGTTAGTTTTGTTAGGGTTTGATCCCTAGTATCCACTATGTTCTGAGATTGATGTTGCTATGACTTTGCTATGCTTAATGCTTGTCACTAGGGCCCGAGTGCCATGATTTCAGATCTGAACCTATTATGTTTTCATCAATATATGAGAGTTCTTGATCCTATCTTGCAATTCTGTAGTCACCTATTATGTGTTATGATCCGTTAACCCCGAAGTGACAATAATCGGGATACTTACCGGTGATGACCGTAGTTTGAGGAGTTCATGTATTCACTATGTGTTAATGCTTTGTTCCGGTACTCTATTAAAAGGAGGCCTTAATATCCCTTAGTTTCCGTAAGGACCCCGCTGCCACGGGAGGGTAGGACAAAAGATGTCATGCAAGTTCTTTTCCATAAGCACGTATGACTATATTCGGAATACATGCCTACATTATATCAATGAACTAGAGCTAGTTTTGTGTCACCCTAGGTTATGACTGTTACATGATGAACCGCATCCGGCATAATTCTCCATCACTGATCCATTGCCTACGAGCTTTCCATATATTGTTCTTCGCTTATTTACTTTTCCGTTGCTATTGCTATCATCACTACAAAATACCAAAAACATTACTTTTGCTATCATTACCTTTTGCTACCCTTACCACTACTATCATATTACTTTGCTACTAAACACTTTGCTGCAGATATTAAGTTTCCAGGTGTGCTTGAATTGACAACTCAGCTGCTAATACTTGAGAATATTCTTTGGCTCCCCTTGTGTCGAATCAATAAATTTGGGTTGAATACTCTACCCTCGAAAACTGTTGCGATCCCCTATACTTGTGGGTTATCAAGACTATTTTCTGGCGCCGTTATCGGGGAGCATAGCTCTATTCTTTGAGTCACTTGGGATTTATATCTGCTTATCATTATGAAGAACTTGAGAGATCCAAAAACAAAGATTTATCCCTCAACTACGAGGGGAGGTACGGAACTGCCATCTAGCTCTGCACTTGATTCACCTTCTGTTTTTAGTAAGCTTGCGACACCTAAACCTGCTTCTGCTATTCGTTCTGACATGTCGCATGTTCATGATGATGCCACTTCTGCTATGCATGATACTTATGATGAAACTACTTCTATGCTTGATACTACAGTGCCACTTGGTGAATTTCTTGATGAACAACTTGCTAGGGTTAGAGAGAGTGAAAATATTGAATCTGATAATACTGATGAGATTGATGATGAAGACTTACCTGTTATTCCTAAGGGTTATGTTTTTGATAAAGAAGCTTCTTTAGCTATTTTAGCTTGCAAAGATAGATACGAACTCAAGAGGTATTAGCTAAATGGAATCAGCATTCTCTAAATGCTAGAATGAAACCTGACCCTGCTTTTGCTACTTCACCTATCTGTGTTACCAATAAGGATTATGAATTCTCTGTTGATCCTAATATAATTACTTTGGTTGAATCTGATCCTTTTCATGGCTATGAATCTGGAACTGTTGTGGCACATCTTACTAAATTAAATGATATCGCTACCCTATTCACTAATGATGAGAGAACTCGTTACTTTTACATCCTTAAAATATTTCCGTTCTCATTAAAGGGAGATGCTAAGATATGGTTTAATTCTCTTGATCCTGGTTGTGTGCATAGTCCCCAGGATATGATTTATTACTTCTCTGCTAAATATTTCCCTGCTCATAAGAAACAAGCTGCTTTAAGGGATATATATATAATTTTGTCCAAATTGAAGAAGAGAGTCTCCCACAAGCTTGGGGCAGGCTTCTCAAGTTACTTTATGCTTTGCCTGATCATCCTCCTAAGAAAAATGAAATACTTGGTATCTTTTATAATGGACTAACCAATGCTTCCAGAGACTACCTCGATAGTTGTGCTGGTTCTATTTTCAAGGAAAGAACACCGAATGAAGATGAAATTTTATTGAATAATATGCTGACAAATGAAAATAATTGGACACCTCCTGAGCCCACTCCTGAGCCTATTCCTAAACCAACTCCGAAGAAGAGAGGTATTCTATTTCTTAGTCCTGAAGATATGCAAGAGGCAAAGAAATCAATGAAAGAAAAAGGTATTAAAGCTGAAGATGTTAAGAATTTTCCTCCTATTGAATAAATACATGGTCTTAATTTACCGCCTGTTGAAGAAACATATGATCTTAATCCTTCACCTATTGAAGAAACTCATGGTCTTGATAACCCGACACGGGTACTAAAGGTAAATTCTCTCTATAGATATGATAAAGCTGAAATCCCATTTACTAAATTTGCTAGCCCATGCTTAGATGAGTTTGATAAATTTATGGCTAAGCAAGAAGACTT
Organism: Triticum urartu; assembly: GCF_003073215.2. Classification (NCBI taxonomy): domain Eukaryota; kingdom Viridiplantae; phylum Streptophyta; class Magnoliopsida; order Poales; family Poaceae; genus Triticum; species Triticum urartu. Next base: position 681,432,061 of record NC_053024.1, read on the forward strand.
TAATGCTTATTTTGGTAGACAATTGAAATACAATTCAAATATGCTTGAGCACTTGGGTGATTATATGGCTAATGTTAAAGGTGAACTTAAACTTATTAGTAAACATGCTTCTATGGTTACCACTCAAGTAGAACAAGTACTTAAAGCTCAAAATGACTTGCTCAATGAATTGAATAGTAAGAATAATGATTATGCTGTTAGAGTGGCTACTAGAACTGGTAGAATGACTCAGGAACCTTTGTATCCTGAAGGCCACCCTAAGAGAATTGAGCAAGATTCTCAGAGAAATAATGTAGATGCACCTAGTCCTTCTAAAAGGAAGAAAAAGAAAAATGATAGGACTTTGCATGCTTCTAGTAAACCTATCACTGAAACACGTGAGAATCCAAATGATATTTCTATTTCTGATGCTGAAACACCATCTGGTAATGAACCTGAAACTAGTGATAATGTTCATGATGATGCTCAACCTAGTAATGATAATGATATAGAAATTGAACCTGCTGTTGATCTTGATAACCCACAATCAAAGAATCAACGTTATGATAAGAAAGACTTTGTTGCTAGGAAACATGGTAAAGAAAGAGAACCATGGGTTTAGAAACCCATGCCTTTTCCTTCCAAACCATCCAAGAAAAAGGATGATGAGGATTTTGAGCGCTTTGCTGAAATGATTATACCTATCTTTTTGCGTATGTGATTAACTGATATGCTCAAAATGAATCCTTATGCTAAGTATATGAAAGATATTGTTACTAATAAAAGAAAGATACCGGAAGCTGAAATCGCCACCATGCTTGCTAATTATACTTTTGAGGGTGGAATACCTAAGAAACTAGGAGATCCCTGTGTACCAACTATGCCATGCTCCATTAAAAGAAACTATGTTAAAACTGCTTTATGTGATCTTGGAGCCAGTGTTAGTGTTACGCCTCTCTCTTTATATCGTAGACTTGATTTGAATAAGTTGACACCTACTGAAATATCTTTGCAAATGGCTGATAAATCAACTGCTATACCTGTCGGTATTTGTGAGGATGTGCCTGTTGTGGTTGCAAACATTACTATTTTAACGAACTTTGTTATTGTTGATATTCCCGAGGACGATAGTATGTCTATTATTCTTGGAAGACCCTTTTTGAATGGTGCAGGGGCTGTTATTGATTGCACTAAAGGCAATGCCACTTTTCATGTTAATGGTAATGAGCATACGGTACACTTTCTGAGGAAACAACCTCAAGTTCATAGTATCAACTCTATTGGAAAAATTCCATCGATTATATTTGGAGGTTTTGAATTTCCTCTTCCTACTGTCAAGAAGAAATATGATATTCTTATTATTGGGGATGTGCATATCCCCGTTGAGGTAACATAGTGTTATTCGAAATTTCTCCGGTTCCATGTTATTCGGAATGAGTTCGTTAACAAGACTTGATCAACCTTGTTAGTGGATTCCTTTTGATGAGCATGAGATGGATGAAACTAGAAGGCACAACCCTCTGTACCCACTTTTACTTTCTGTTATTTATATTAAATAAAATAAAAATAAGTATTTTTCTGTCTGTTACCTGATTATCCGTGTAATATAAAAATACCCTGAAAATAAAAGTTCTCCAAATGCCCTGAAATTTAAATATGATTTTTTCTAGAATATTTGAGAATATTTGGCACCGAGAACACAGCAGGGGGGTCATCCACCTGGCCATGAGGGTGGAGGGCGCGCCCTACCCCCTGGCGCGCCCCCTGCCTCGTGGGCCCATGGTGGCCCTCCTCCACTTATCCTTTCACCCACACACTCCTTCTTCCTCCCACAAACACGAATAACCAGCTCAAACCCAAGTCCAAGCTCGTTTTGCTGCCATTTTCGATCTCCTTGCTCAAAGCACCTCTCACAAAACTGCTTGGGGAGATTGTTCCTTGGTATGTGACTCCTCCATTGGTCCAATTAGTTTTTGGTCTAGTGCTTTATTCATTGCAAATTTTTGCTGCCTAGGTGACCATGTTCTTGACCTTGCATGTCAAATTTATATGGTTCCAAGTAGTTTTGATGCATGATATAGGCTCTAGGCACTTGTAGGAGTAGTTGCTATCAATATTATTGAGTTTGGTTTACTTTTATTTTGAAGTTACTAAAAAATTTCAGAATTTTTTAGAGGAAGAAATATGCTTAGGAAAATGTTCCAAGGTGGTTCTTCAAGAAAGCAAGGACCCAAGCTTGCAATGCATGATGCTGATGAAGAGCCACCAAGAGACGCTCCAGTGCGTCCTTGTGAATGGCCTTCTGAGAACTTTATGGATCAAGCGGGAATTAAGGAAGAATTTAACGCATATTTGCGTAACGCTGATCTTGTGAGCTTCGAGGAAGAGAAGTGCAGCCAGTATCACAGTCTCACTAGTTCCTTTGTGAGGAGGTTTGAATTTTCATCTTCACGTAATTCTCCAACTGTCCTGTTTGATCTTTATGAAAATTCTTACACTATGGACTTAGAGGATTTTACCACTGCTTGCAAACTTCCACAATGGGGTAGTATCAGGGATCCTCGCAAATCTGAATTTAGAGATTTTCTTGCTAGTATAACTGTCGGGGAATCTAGAGATATAACACAAGCTACCATAGGGAGCATTCACTTTCCCGCTATACATTATTGTGCTCTCTTCATAGGTAGATACATTAATGGTAAAGATGAAGCATGTCATATGTGTGTGCCTGACCTCAGTATTCTTAGGAGCGCTGTGTTAGGAGACAAATCTTATAATTTGGGAGCCATTGTTGCACGTAGGTTGCATCTTAATAGATTTAATGGAGATTTCTTTGGTGGAGTTTATGCAACCCACATAGCTAATTTTCTTGGTATAGCCATATGTGAAGATGATATTGAATTACCTCCTGCTTACCTAGACTTTAATGCTATGGTTCAGCACCAGTTTGTTGAGAGGAATGAATCACCTCTCCAGTATCGACTAATCTTTGATAGACGGCGTGCTGTCCGTATTACTCTCCCTGCTCCTGCCTTCTTTGATTATCAGGCAAAAGGAAGATATGTTATTACCAGAGAGGAGGCATATGAGTACGAGAGGAGGGCTGAGGCCGCTCGTCGCCACGCTGCAGCTCAGGAGACAATAGCCGCTGCATCGCAGTACGACCCCAACTATTATTATGGATATCCGCCAGGCTAGCCGTGGCCATAGACCAACTTAGGCCAAAAGCCTAAGCTTGGGGGAGTACGTATTTCCCACCGACATTACATTTATGTTCACACACTCATTGCTAGATGTCGGTGCTCATACTTCTTCATTGTATCACCCATGCTAGTTTATTTCCTTTTTATGCTTTCTTCTTGTGTGTTCAATAAACCTTAAGAAAAACCAAAAAAATTAGTTGTAGCTTTTAGTTAGTTTACTTTCCATGCTGGTAGTAGTAATTAAAAGGAAAACCCAAAAATATTTTCTGTTCTTCTTTTGCTTGTTGGGAGCTTTCCCGTGTAAATAGTTTTATTTCTTTTCTTTCCTTTGGGGGTCGATAGGAGAAGACCATAATTAAATTGATGAAGTGGCTCTTATATGCATAATTGTTGATCTGACAAAAGAGCCCATATTGCCTTGTCTTCTCCTGTTTATTGAATGCTTTCAGATTCCAGCTTAGTCCAATGCACGCGCACTATTATTATTGTTATTATTCACATCATTCAGTCGTGCAAGTGGAAGCCAATTATGACGATATATGATGGACTGATTGAGATGAGAAAAGCTGGTATGAAATCGACCTCTTTTGTTTTTGTAAATATGATTAGTTCATCGTTCCTGATTCGGCCTATTATGAATAAACATGTTTGCAATGACAACTAGAGATCATAGTTCTTGTGCCATGCTTGATTAGCTATGAGTTATAATGGTTTACCTTGCGTACCAACATGCTATTAAAATGGTTATGATGTTGTATGATAGGGTGGTATCCTCCTTTGAATGATTTAAGTGACTTGACTTGGCGCATGTTCACGCATGTAGTTGAAACAAAATCAACAAAACCTTCACAATATTTATGTTCATGGTGGATTATATCCTACTCATGCTTGCATTCGGTGTTGATTAATTTTAATGCATGTTCATGACTGTTGTCGCTCTCTAGCTGGTCGCTTCCCAGTCTTCTGCTAGCCTTCACCTGTACTAAGCGGGAATACTGCTTGTGCATCCAACTCCATAAACCCCAAAGTTATTCCATATGAGTCCACCATACCTACCTATATACGGTATCTACCTGCCGTCCCAAGTAAATTTGTATGTGCCAAACTCTAAACCTTCAAATAAATATCCTGTTTTGTATGCTCGAATAGCTCATGTATCAACTAGGGCTGTCCGTATCTTCCATGTTAGGCGGGTTATTCTCAAGATGAGTGGACTCCGCTCCTCACTCACGAGAAAGTGGCTGGTCACCGGGATGCCCAGTCCCATGCTTTATGCAAACTAAATCAAAATAATTGCAAACAAAACTCCCCCTGGGACTCTTGTTAGTTGGAGGCACTCGTTGTTTCGAGCAAGCCATGGATTGATGCTTGTTGGTGGCCGGAAGGGGGAGTATAAACTTTACCATTCTGTTTGGGAACCGCCTATAATGTGTGTAGCATGGAAGATATCGCCATCTCTTGGTTGTTATGTTGACAATGAAAGTATACCGCTCAAAATATTATTCATCTCTATTTCAAAACCGAGCTCTGGCACCTCTACAAATCCCTGCTTCCCTCTGCGAAGGGCCTATCTATTTACTTTTATGCTGAGTCATCATCTTCTTATTAAAAAGCACCAGTTGGAGAGCACCGCTGTCATTTGCATTCATTACTGTTAGTTTACATTGAGTATGACTTGACTGGATCTCTTTTACCATGAATTACAATGTCTAGTCATTCCTTGATCTTTAAAGGTGCTCTGCATTTGTGTTTTGCGGTCTCAGAAAGGGCTAGCGAGATACCATCTTGTTATATCATATTATGATTGTTTTGAGAAAGTGTTGTCATCCGAGATTTATTATTATTGCTCGCTAGTTGATTATGCCATTGATATGAGTAAACTTGAGACCTAAGCGTTATTGTGAATGTGGTTAGTTATAATATTTGCTGAAAACTTGAATGCTGACTTTACATATTTACAACAACAAGAGCAAACAGAGTTTGTAAAAGTTTTTTCTTTATCACTTTCAGTTTGTCAACTGAATTGCTTGAGGACAAGCAAAGGTTTAACCTTGGGGGAGTTGATACATATCCGTCGTATCCCTTGTTTTGGACTCTAACTTGCATGATTTGAATGGAACTAACCCGGACTAACGCTGTTTTCAGCAGAATTACCATGGTGTTATTTATGTGCAGAAACAAAAGTTCTCGGAATGACCTGAAACTTCACGAAACATCTATTCGGAAAATACAAAAAATACCTGCAAAAGATGAAGGCCAGGGGGCCCACCACCTGTCCATGAGGGTGGGGGGCGCGCCTGCCCCCTAGGGCACGCCGCCTACCTCGTGGGCCCCCTGGAGCTCCTCCGACTCCAACTCTATATATTTGGTTTCAGGAGAAAAAATCGAGGGAGAAGAAATCATCGCGTTTTACGATACAGAGCCGCCACCAAGCCCTAAAACCTCTCGGGAGGGCTGATCTGGAGTCCGTTCGGGGCTTCAGAGAGTGGAATCCGTCGCCATCGTCATCATCAACCATCCTCCATCACCAATTTCATGATGCTCACCGCTGTGCGTGAGTAATTCCATCGTAGGCTTGCTGGACGGTGATGGGTTGGATGGGATCTATCATGTAATCGAGTTAGTTTTGTTAGGGTTTGATCCCTAGTATCCACTATGTTCTGAGATTGATGTTGCTATGAGTTTGCTATGCTTAATGCTTGTCACCAGGGCCCGAGTGCCATGATTTCAGATCTGAACCTATTATGTTTTCATCAATATATGAGAGTTCTTGATCCTATCTTGCAAGTCTATAGTCACCTATTATGTGTTATGATCCGTTAACCCTGAAGTGACAATAATCAGGATACTTACCGGTGATGACCGTAGTTTGAGGAGTTCATGTATTCACTATGTGTTAATGCTTTGTTCCGGTACTCTATTAAAAGGAGGCCTTAATATCCCTTAGTTTCCGTAAGGACCCCGCTTCCACGGGAGGGTAGGACAAAAGATGTCATGCAAGTTCTTTTCCATAAGCACGTATGACTATATTCGGAATACATGCCTACATTATATCAATGAACTGGAGCTAGTTCTGTGTCACCCTAGGTTATGACTGTTACATGATGAACCGCATCCGGCATAATTCTCCATCACTGATCCATTGCCTACGAGCTTTCCATATATTGTTCTTCGCTTATTTACTTTTCCGTTGCTATTGCTATCATCACTACAAAATACCAAAAACATTATCTTTGCTATCATTACCTTTTGCTACCGTTACCACTACTATCATATTACTTTGCTACTAAACACTTTGCTGCAGATATTAAGTTTCCAGGTGTAGTTGAATTGACAACTCAGCTGCTAATACTTGAGAATATTCTTTGGCTCCCCTTGTGTCGAATCAATAAATTTGGGTTGAATACTCTACCTTCGAAAACTGTTGCGATCCCCTATTCTTGTGGGTTATCAGGTATATATATCGACCGCCCCTCATGTCGAAGTTATCCGGGAGGGGGTTATATCGACAACGACGACATACATACATGGGAAAATAATGTTATCGGGGAGGGGGTATATCGACCCCCCTCGCGCCCCCTCGTGTTGAAATTATCGGGACATAAATTATACATACATGGAAAAAATAAGAAAATTAAGAAGAGGAAAAATAAGAAGAAAAAAAAGAGGAGAAGAGGAAAGGAATAGATATTTTCTTCTTCTCCTCTATTCCTTTCTTCTTCTCTTCTTTTTTTCTCCTTTTTTCCTCTTCTTATTTATTTCTCCTCTTCTTCTCCTTTTTCTTTTCCTTCTTCCTAAACTAAACATATATAAACTAAAATAATCCTAACTTTTGCATACGAACATATATATAAACTAAAAATTCTATGAACAAAATAAAAATTCCATGAACAAAATTATAACAGAAAAAATCATAAATTTTTTATAAAAAATGACATATTATTTGCATATAAACATACAAACATTTGCATATTCTACAATAATATCACACCAAAAAATCTATGAACAGAAAAAATCCTAACTTTTGCATATATATGAACATACATACATCATCATCATCATCTACTACTACTACAATATGAACAAAAAAATAAATATATATGTGAACAGGGGGCCTGCTTCATCGTCGGCGTCGGGGTGGGTGGAGGCGTTGGGCGCGGGGGAGAGGAGGGGGAACGGTGCGGTGAGGCGCTCACAGTGCACGCGAGCGGCGGCGAGGTCGGGGCAGGGCGCGGCGTGCGCGACGACGAGTTGCGGCGAGGTCGAGGCAGGGCTCGGCGACGGCGAGGTCGGGGCAGGGCGCGTCGACGTCAGGGCAGGGTGCGGCGAGGCCGGGGCAAGGGCGATGGAGACGGCGGACGGGGGCGCGCGGCAGCCTGGCGGCGTCGATGTCGTCGACGTCGTCGGGGCGGAATTGCGAGATGAGAAGTGAAAATTTTCACAAGTCCTGCTTATATACTCAGAGCATTGGTTCCGGTTCGTAGCACAAACCGGGACCAATGCACCCTTTAGTCCCGGTTGGTGCCACCAACCGGGACCAAAGGGGGTGCATTGGTTCCGGTTGGTGCCACGAACCGGAACCAATGCACCCCTTTAGTCCCGGTCTGTGCCATGAACCGGGACCAAAGGCCTTGCACAGCCGGGTGGTGGTGGGAGTTTAGTCCCACCTCGCTAGTCAAGAGGGGCGCGCAGTGGTTTATAAGCCCCACTGCTGCACCCCTCTCGAGCTCCTCTCCATTGCAGGCTTACGGGCCTAATTGTGACTGTTGTGTCTGATGGGCCTACTGGGCCTTCTGCGGGCCTGAATCCTGGCCCATAGATGGGTTTCTAGTCGTATTTAGGCTGTGGTGGCCTAGTAGGTGGCAAATTTTTTATTTTTTGCTTTATTTTTTTGTTTCTACTTGCAACAAAATACTTATTTATTTTATTTTATTTTGTTTCTAATTACTTATTTATTTTATTTTATGATAATTATTTTTGCTATTAAAGTTTCTAACAAAAAAGTTCTTTATGAAAATTCTTTTTTGCTTTTAATGATTTTGAACAGAAAATACTTTGATAATTTTAGTTGCATCAATTTTATATAATTTTAGTTTCATAAATTTTAGAGGTTGCTTATAATGTTTTGAACAGAAAATACTTTGATATTTTTAGTTTCATAAATTTTATTTATGTTATTAAATATTATTTTATTTTATTTTTCTTCTACTTATATATTTTATTAAAGTTTATATTATTTTGTTTCAAATTATTTATTTATTTTATTTTATGATAATTCTTTTTACTGAAGGACCCTAAAATTCGTTATTTTTCATGCATTTACTGATTATTTTGAGCTATAAAACCCTGAAATTGAAAAGCACTACAAATGAACTCTGAAAAGGTTGAAAGTTGACATGGTATCATCATTTCACCCACATAGCATGTGCAAGAAAGTAGAGAGGCTTACGGCAAAAACTGGATGCACTTCGTGTACAAAATGCACAATCTCTTTCGAAGTATGAGGGTTTTATACGGAAACTCATCTGTTACAAAGGGATTTCATTTTTTGAACTTATTTGAACTCCATACTTTTTCTGTGTTCAAAATGCACCATTCAAAGCCACATCATCAATTTTTAACCCTTTCTGACTTCATTTGTTATTTTTCATGCATTTACTGATTATTTTGAGCTATAAGACCCTGAAATTGAAAAGCACTACAAATGAACTCTGAAAAGGTTGAAAGTTGGCATGGTATCATCATTTCACCCACATAGCATGTGCAAGAAAGTAGAGAGGCTTAAGGCAAAAATTGGATGCAATTCATGTACAAAATGCACAATCTCTTTCGAAGTATCAAGGTTTTATATGGAAACTCGTCTGTTACAAAGGGATTTCATTTTTTGAACTTATTTAAACTCCATACTTTTTCTGTGTTCAAAATGCACCATTCAAAGCCACATCATCAATTTTCAACCCTTTCTGATTTCATTTGTTATTTTTCATGCATTTACTGATTATTTTGAGCTATAAGACCCTGAAATTGAAAAGCACTACAAATGAACTCTGAAAAGGTTGAAAGTTGGCATGGTATCATCATTTCACCCACATAGCATGTGCAAGAAAGTAGAGAGGCTTACGGCAAAAACTGGATGCAATTCATGTACAAAATGCACAATCTCTTTCGAAGTATCAGGGTTTTATACGGAAACTCGTCTGTTACAAAGGGATTTCATTTTTTGAACTTATTTAAACTCCATACTTTTTCTATGTTCAAAATGCACCATTCAAAGCCACGTCATCAATTTTCAACCCTTTCTGACTTCATTTGTTATTTTTCATGCATTTACTGATTATTTTGAGCTATAAGACCCTGAAATTGAAAAGCACTACAAATGAACTCTGAAAAGGTTGAAAGTTGCCATGGTATCATCATTTCACTCACAAAGCATCTGCAAGAAAGTAGAGAGGCTTACGGCAAAAACTGGATGCACTTCGTGTACAAAACGGACAATCTCTAAGCTACATCATCAATTTAGTACATATAGCTCTCATGGATAGATAAGTGACCAAATTAATAGAAGTTCATCATCACATTAAAAACAAAGTACATACATAGTTCTCATTGAACAACATATAGCTCTCTAGAGCATCTAGTTAAACCATACATTGAAACTATGTGAAACCTTTCAATGCAACAATAAATGTGATCATAATCACAACCAAGGTAAAAATTGATCCAACGGCATAATGATACCAAGCCTCGGTATGAATGGCATATTTTCTAATCTTTCTCATCTTCAACCGCATTGCATCCATCTTGATCTTGTGATCATCGATGACACCCACAACATGCAACTCCAATATCATCTTCTCCTCCTCAATTTTTTTATTTTTTCCCTCAAGTAATTGTTTTCTTCTTCAACTAAATTTAACCTCTCGACAATAGGGTCGGTTGGAATTTCCGGTTCAACTAACTCCTACATAAATAAAATCTATGTCAACTTGATGGGCATAATTGTCATAAACAATAAATGAACCAAATAGTTATAAAAGATAATATATACCACATCCGAATCATAGCCAGGACGAGGGCCGACGGGGGCGGATACCAAAACCATCGCACTATATAAGCACAAGCAATAATAAAAGTAAGAAAATTAGACAAGTATCTATCTAAAGTAAGAATTTTTTTCTTTCAGAAGAAGATAAGAGGCTCACCATAGTGGTGCAGGCGACGAGATCGGCGCGGGCGATCGACGGCGGTGAAGACGGGGACGGGACGCGACAGACCGCTAAACCTAGACAAATCTCGGGGAAAATGGAGCTTGGAGGTCGAGCTTCGAGAGGAGAAAGCTTAACTAGCGTGGCTTGGGCATTTCATCGAACACCTCGTGTGCATAGGAGGTGAGCTAGAGCACCCAAATGCCCCCTCCTCGCCGGCCAGAAAAAACAAAGCACTGTGGAGTGCTCTGCTGCAGCGACGGGGTATATATAGGCAACTCATTTGTCCCGGTTCATGGCTGGAACCGGGACTAAAGCCCAGCCTTCTGTTCCGGTTCGAGCCAAGAACCGAGACCAATGTTTGTGGGCCAGGAGCGAGGCCCATTGGTCTCGGTTCGTGCCTGGAACCGGGACAAATGGGTCCATACGAACCGGGACCAATGCCCACGAGGCCCCGGCCGGCCCCCTGGGCTCATGAACCAGGACGAATGCATCCATTGGTCCCGGTTCGTGGAAGAACCGGGACTAATGGGCTGGCCAGACCCGAACGAAAGCCCCTTTTTTCTACTAGTGCAGCTAGGTCTCCTAGGATGGGATGTGGTCCATGGCTTCTCCCGTCAGGCACTTCTTTGCGCCAATGTCAAGTTCGTGCTTAGAAGATAGGCACAATAGAGAATTCGGTAACTTAGGGCATCTCTAGTCGATCCTCTGTCCATTAGAGGAGTAAACGGTTCAATAACTTTAGAGGAGTAAAATTTTAGTCCTTTAAAGGTGGACGACCCTTGCTGATCCCGAACATTTAGAGTAGTAATTTTTAATTCAACTTTTTTAGCATAGCCGCATGGACTTCAAACAATTGCACATTATATCATCAAATCATTCGAATATTTTGAAATAAACATGCATAACATATAAACCTTAATGAGCATATGGTTTCACGGATCAAGATATTCAAATTTAAACATGCATAGTTCATCGAAAAGGTATCACATTGATCAAGTTTGATCCAGAATCACCGGAACATAGCATATTTTATGTCGTGGACTGAGCCCAACCAAAGACATCCATGACCATCCTCGCCAAAGAAATCACCGCACCATCACCACCCTTAATTATACACACCGTCACCACCATCATCATCACCACCACCATCATCCACATGGCCACCACCATCACCACCACCATCGTCCACAAGGCCACCTCCACCACCACCATTCCGAAAAGACACCTCCATTTGGGTCAAGATTTCCCCACGAGTGAGCTCCCAAAATTTCATTACAGTATCATCCATTGTAGTTGAATTCATGAACATGATAGCACGGTCTTTGACTTTAGTTGCATTCTAAACCCCAACGTATGTGACTTCTTGAAACAGGACAAGAATTCGGATGTGTTCATCTCCGCACGACGACAACAACAACAATAACAACAACAACAACAACAACAACAAAATCCTTCGGCCACAAGCGATCACTGCACAATGTATAGGACAAATGAAAATTGCATTTTTCTATCTTGAAGGCATTTCATCGACCACTTGGGAGGCACGAACCTTGTTGTCTGCAGCGGCGGCCGGACACGCCGGAGCAGTGGCCGTATGGGTTGCTAGAGACAGTGCCCGAGGCTTCATATGAGGCCGAGGCACCGGAGCTGCTTTCTTGGTCTACTTCTTCTTCACCTCCGTGGCGAGGGCCGTCGAGGCGACCCTCGGCTTCCTTGCCCGCATGCCGGCGGCGAGAGCAGCGGGAAGGCGGTCTATCATCGACAGAGATGCAGTGGCCACCCCGCCGACCTTAGTACTGGCCTTCGATGCCGGTGTATGGACCAGAGAAGATTTTTCATCCCCAACCTTTTTTGGTACGGTTGGCAGTGCAGGGGGTCGTTTAAGGTAGCGACATACCAGCGATGGTGGCCGGCGGGGTGTCAGATGGGTTGCGGAAATCCATTCTAACCGCACGGGCGGGAGAAGGGTGCGTGTGAAACTTTTACTGGGCCGTGCCGAGGTTGGTTAGAGGAGTAAATTGATTTTTTTACTCTTCTAACCGATTTTAGGGGATCGGCTAGAGTTGCCCTTACTTACCACCTTTAAATCTGCCAACCTTCTTTGTATTTTTCATGAGACTTTAAAATTGATGGACCCCATATTGGTTTGAGACTCGGGCTCTTACTGCACCTAAAGGCATGCTAATGATATCCCGTCTCCTTTGGTACAGAGGCCTAATCCCATGTTGCACAGGTTGGAAGATGAGCTGAAGCTAGATCCAAATTTTAATCTGCTTTGTTTTTTTTCTCTGTAAAGAACATGCATTGTATAAGAAATAATGTTTACAATTATGAATAATATTACGTGTGTTTCTAAAAAAAGTTGAAGATAGATCCAACTTTAATCTCTTTTATTTTCTCTCTCTCTTGAGAACATGCAATGTATATGAAAAGACTGTCTAAACAACCATGCTAAATGTCTTTTGTCTTCTCCACAGAACATTTTCTTCTTCTTATAGTAGTGCATAAGAAACGAACGTCGATGTTATGAACTACTGATGACCCACAAGTATAGAGGATCAATTGTAACTCTTTTCGATAAGTAAGAGTGTCGAACCCAACGAGGAGCAGAAGGAAATGACAAGTGGTTTTCAGCAAGGTAATGTCTGCAAGTGCTGAAATTGTAAGTAGCAGAGTAGTTTGATAGCAAGATAATTTGTAATGAGCAAGTAATGATAGTAGTAATAAAAGTGCAGCAAGGTAGCCCAATCTTTTTGAGGCAAAGGACGGGCCAAAACGGTCTCTAATGATAAGCAGCGCGTTCTTGAGGATACACGGGAATTTCATCTAGTCACTTTCACCATGTTGGTTTGATTTATGTTCACTACTTTGATAACTTGATATGTGGGTGGACCAGTGCTTAGGTGCTGTTCTTACTTGACCAAACCTCCTACTTATGATTAACCCTCCCGCAAGCATCCGCAACTACGAGAAAAGTGTTAAGAACAAATTCTAACCATGGCATTAAACTTTTGGATCCAATCGGTCCCTTACGGAATAGCGCATAAACTGGGGTTTAACCTTCTGTCACTCTCGCAACCCATCATCTAATTGCTACTCCACAATGCATTCCCTTATGCCCAAATATGGTGAAGTGTCATGTAGTCGACGTTCACATGACACCACTAAGAGAATCACAACACACATACTATCAAAATATCGAACACATATCAAGTTCACATGATTACTTGCAGCATGATTTCTCCCGTGACCTCAAGAACAAAAGTAACTACTCACAAATGATAATCATGCTCAAGATCAGAGGGGTATTAAAGAGCATATTGGATCTGAACATATAATATTCCACCAAATAAACCATATAGTAATCAACTACAAGATGTAATCAACACTACTAGTCACCCACAAGCACCAATTTATAGTTCCGGTAACAAGATTGAACACAAGAGATGAACTAGGGTTTGAGATGAGATGGTGTTGTTGAAGATGTTGATGTGTATGGCCCTCCCCAAGATGGGAGAGTTGTTGGTGATGATGACGACGATGATTTCCCCCTCTGGGAGGGAAGTTCCCCTGGTGGAATCGCTCCGCCGGAGGGCAAAAGTGCTACTGTCCAAATTCCACCTCAAGACGGTGGCGCTTCGTCCCGAAAGTCTTCTTATTTTTTTTCTAGGTGAAAATGACCTATATACCATAAAATGAGCACCGGAGGTGGGCCTGGGTGAGCACAACCCACTAGGGCGCGCCTGGGCTCCTTGGCTCGCCCAGGTGGGTTGTGCCCACCTGGTGGGCCCCTTCTGATAGTTATTTGCTCCAATATTCATCATATATTTGATAAAAAAATCTCCGTGAAGTTTCAGCTTGTTTGGAGTTGTGCAGAATAGGTGGCCTGACGTAGCTTTTCCAGGTCCAGATTTCCAGCTGGCGAAATTCTCCCTCTTTGTGTATACCTTGCATATTATGAGAGAAAAGGCATTAGAATTAGACATATCAACTACATGCCCTTTGGTGATACGATCTTGATTGAAAATGAGAGCATGGCTCACTAACAAAACCAGAAAATAACAATTTCCTCTTTAGAAAAGCACAGCCTCTCATAAATAAAGTATACGTATGAAAAATCTCATTCCCTGTAGGGACGTCTCTTAAGGGGGAAGACCACAAAGGTAGGCACTTCTAGCTTTCTCTTTTTAGGACGTGTTCGGATCTCCTCTAACATCTCAAAACTTCTCATAACCAGCTTCTCCTCCTCGCTTCTAACTCCATGCAGCGATCGCAGAAACGTTCAGCTCCATCGGTAGCTCCTCATAGCATTGCAGCCCAGCTGGCAGGCAACAGGCCTGTCGTGCGCCCCTTTTGGCTGGCTAGAGGCAGCCCAACTCAGCGAAGGAGGGTGAGAGGAGAGGAAAATGATTCAATCGAGCGATTCTTTTTTGTACGTGGAGGAGCTCAACTGAAATGTTTTCTTAGGCGGTGGCATATTGGTTGTAATACGGTTGAACTCCAGATTCTTGTTTCGGTGGAGCTGGGCTGAACCTGCTCCAGATTTTTGCACTACCAGCGACCACAGCTTCCCGAAGCCAGCTTCTTGGTGCTATTTCGTTCGGCTGGACTCGGCTCCAGGAATTTGTGAAGCGTGGAGTGGGAGGAGATCACAGAACACACCATATGAACTGGCA
This sequence comes from Triticum urartu, assembly GCF_003073215.2. Lineage (NCBI taxonomy): Eukaryota > Viridiplantae > Streptophyta > Magnoliopsida > Poales > Poaceae > Triticum > Triticum urartu. The sequence continues at coordinate 681,447,127 of NC_053024.1, forward strand.
ATCCATGTTTCAACCTTGCGATTCATGTGTTCAAACAACTTTCCGTTCCCGCCATCAATTTGCATTTCTTCAACAACCGTCGCATTTTTGGTGAAGAATTTGATCAACTTGACACCAAAACAGTTTGACTTCTCCAGCCGGAATTGCAGACCCACTCTCGTGAGTGAGCCCCGCAAGCACTCGAACGAGTGTCGACTCAAACCAGGAATTTTAGAAATTTCGTCATATGCAACGCCTAATTCTGGTGATACTGTGGCCAGCTTGGAATTGCCGCATTGGTCGAGATGAGCCATGGACTTATCGCGGTCGTACCAAAATTTCCTTTCCAAGAATTGGTGAGTGCCCTAATCTCAATTGTGGGAATGTCTTTTGTACGCATCATGTTCCTGTGTGGTGAGGTTGATCCGGAGGTCATGGAGCACCGGGCAGCAACAGAGCAGGTTGGCGATCGCCACCGCGGCCGTCTGGCCTTTCGGCCTGTGCACTCCTTGCAGCTCGAGGTGCTTGAGGCGGCAGAGCATCTCCTGCAGGAGCTCGACCCGCCTGGTTAACCGTTTTAGAATGCTATTTAGGGTGCAGCCTTAATAAACGCACATGATCTATCTTTCTTTCTTCTTGTGTAGGTCCGGATTGAATATCAACACCTCCGCAAAATCATTTTAGAGACAAAAGAAACCATCTATAATGACACATGCATGTGTCGTCAAAACCTCCAGGGGAAGAAAGCAGATTTCTCACCTTAGGTGAAGAGAGAGAAAGAGAGAGACCTTAGGATTGACACATTCAAATGCATTGAGTTCGTGTCAGCACTGAGGCCACCGTCAACGAGGATGGGAAGGAGGATATGCGCAACACAGACGGGACCTATTTGGGATCTTCAGTCATGGTTATTATGTTAGGGACGTGTGGTATTTTCTTCTCTTGTTGCAATGCACGGGCTCTTTTACTACCATATTATGTATTATTAGCATGCGTATTATTTTCTCAAACCCTTCCATATAAAATAGTTAGTTGCATGTGTATTTTTTTGCTCAAACCCTTCCATATCAATACTTAGTTGCATGGGTATTCTTTTTTATTTCTATTTTTTTTCGTCGCCATAATTTTTTTCGCTGGCACTATTTTTTTGGCACTCACACTAGCTAGTTGTACATGCATCAACATGCATCATCACGACAACATCGACCTCATCATTTATGATGTCATGACTACATCGACACGATGTTAATATACTACACGCATACATACATGACAATTTTTTCTCGCACAAGCATGGCAATTATAATTAAAACACCATGGCAAATCTTAGTATGCATTTGCCATGGCAATTTTCTTTCTGTGTTTTGACATGCACAACAATTTTTTTAAAAATTTAGTATAGACAACAAGACATTCTGTACATGGCAATTTACATTTTTTGGCATGGCAAACTTACCTATATTGCCATGGAAATTTTACATTATCATACATGGCAAATTTAATTTTAAAATCTCATGCCATATTTTTTTAATTTTAATTTTTTGACACGGCATTTTTACTTTTATGGACAATGTCAAATATAGCTTATACAACATGGCAACTTTACACTTCTTTTGGACCATGACATGTTTCATTGCTTTTCAACCATGGCACAGTTTACTTTTTAATTTTTCCACATCAAATTTACCTTCATTTTACCAATGGAAATTTACTTGAACATCGTGGCAAGTTTAATTTAGGCGCTCATGGCAAAAAAAATTGTCGACATTGGCAAATTTAATATACATCCGTGGCAAATCTGAGTCATTCAAGGGAATTTTCCGCCTTCATGGGACCATGATAAATTTACTTATCAAAACACAACAATTGTTAATTAACAACATTTTTGTACATTTTTTGTGTTCTGCATGTATAGCAATTTTTAATCCACAATATTTTGTCTTCACTTACATAATAAATTTACCTTACAATTTTAATCTTTCTTTGGCACCATGTATGTACAGATGGAAGTTGCCACGGCTTTTTCCTTTTGGGTCATTGCAAAAAAAAAACTTATTACCCATGGCAATTTTCTTGTTTTTAAAGTTGATGACATTTTATTTCTCAGTACAGCAAAAATTGGGCTTTTATTTGTCATAGAAAAAATCTCGTCTTTTCTTTTTGTTTAACTTTTGGCTTTTTTCCAATTAGTTTTTATAGGGATAAGTCCTGTATGTATGGACGTTGAGGAGGCGTTCAGGCTGTGGGGGTTTCCCTATCGAACGAAATCAATCGTCAGTGAGTAATGATCATACCGAAGGTTTCGTTCGGTCTGGCCCCTCCCCGGGCCGAACATTTGGCCAATATCAGTGTCCTATATTTTTGGAACATCCACACCTTCCACATAATTTCTTTTATTTGAATGGTTTCCAGTAAGTAATCGCATCATGATCAGAAGCATATTTGACATATTTGTATCAAACTTACTCGCAGAAAAAAAGTATTGCTCTCTCTGTCTCGACTTACTTGTCTTGCATTTGTCTAGATACACATGCATTTAGATATGTTTTAGTGTTAAATACATCCGTAGATAGACAAATCTTTAGGATGAAGGTAATACTACTTAACATCGTTTCCATTGATTTAAAAGTATCACTGAACATATTTATTTTTAGATGAAAATCGTGTACACACATACATTGATTTCCAGGGATATATATCGTACAATTTAGCAAGTATTTAAGCTGTCGGCGATCTTGACCAGAGCATCACAGAGCTCCCTAGGCCTCGAGCTCATGATGGCGTGGTCAGCTCCCGCGATCTCCTCGACCTCCGTGCCGGGGCTCAACAACACCATCCAACGCTGCATCTCCTCGGTGCTGGAGCCATCAGCCTTGGCTACCACGTATACCTTCTTCACTGACCCGTAGTTGGTATCGGTGAGCAGGCTTGCATCCTTCATCACCGGATCCTCCATGAACAGGTTTCCCGGTCTCACCAACATTTTTGCTAGGGCCAAATCCTGCATCAACATTGTGAATTGAATCACATAATGGGTCTACTGAAAGTGGATAAGGCGAAGAGTTAATTGACTTAGTATATTTATTTTTGCGAATATTTGGAGAATCATGTTGTTGAGATTAGTTCATTATGGGAGATCAATAGGATGTTAAGTCGTGTTGTGCACCTCAGGTGAACTTTGCTGGTAGTTGCTGGAATTTAGTCTATTTCGGGCAGCCCAATAACTCTTTCATAAATTCCTAATAAATCCTAGAGGCCCACTCAGCCATTTGTGCAAGGCAAGGGATACTACTAAAGTTTAGTCCCACATTGCTAGTTTAGTGGGAGTTGGACCTCCTTATAAGGGAGGTTCTTTCCCCACTTGTACGAGCATGAGAATAAGAGGGATATTCACGCGCGCTCCTCCTCCGCCGCCCGCCTCGCCTCGTCATGATATCTAAATTTTTGCCACGCACTACGGGTATACGAAAGGTCACATGGAAGCTGAAAAGATTTTCGCGAAAGTGGAGTTTGAATGCGAACGGTGCAGCGCTTCGCCTGCTGGCTGTTCGTTTCGCCTCCCCGTCGCTGCCCTCTCGCCTCCTTCTCTTGCGCCTATAAAAGGGAGGTCGCTCCTCCCAGAGAGACGCACCAGAACTTCTCCTTCCTCTCGCCACCGGTTCCATTCCCTGAGCTACCGCTGTCTTCCTCATCCCGGCTTGCGGCGTGCACCACGAGTCGGGACAGTAGGCCTCCGAAACCGCACCTCTTTGAGTCCTGTACGGGAGAAGGGTGATAAGGTTTTTGGGGAGCGCTCCGCGCGACTACTGACTTCTTCATCACGGACTCCGACGACTACTTCCCCGACGACGACTTCTTCCTCGACGTCGACGACCTCATCGACGACATGGCTGGAGAGGACGTCGACCCCAAGTCCAGTGCTTCTGTTGCTGCTGTCCCGTACGTATTTATGCTCTTTCTGTTAGACGTCCTGCCACAGTTCTTTGCTCTAGTTTCTGCCCTACATGTGTTAGGTTCTACTTCATATATACAACTTGCTATACTGTCTGATCTAGATGTGTTTAGTTACAGTTCATATGTGAAGTTGCTATTTACCTTCTCTTTGTCAAATCGCATGACTTGCTTTATCACTGTTATATTAGTCATGCTTTATCTAGTATTTCTGTTAATAAAATCATTTGGTAAATTGCTCATATTTCCAACAATCCAAAAACCTTAGTATAGGCAATTTACACCAAGTGGTTTTGCTGCTTCCATGAGACCTCCTATGTTTGAGGGTATCCACTATAAGAGGTGGCGCGTGAGAGTAGTCTTATGGTTTCAAACCATGAGTTGCTATGACGCCACTCTTGGCAAACCTAAAGGGGAGCTTGATGCTCAACAGGCACAAGCCTTTCAGAAAATGGATACTCTGTTTAAGGCTGCTCTCTTGAGTGTTCTTGGTGAGAACATAGTTGATGCTTATGCGTCAATTGATAATGGAAAAGATATGTGGGATGCACTCGAGGCCAAGTTTGGGGTCTCGGATGCTGGCACTGAGTTGTACATCATGGAGCAATTCTATGATTACAGGATGACTGAAGAGCGCTCCGTGGTTGAGCAAGCTCATGAGATACAGTCATTTGCTAGAGAACTTGAGCACTTCAGTTGTATGCTACCGGACAAGTTTGTTGCCGGAGGTATCATCACTAAGCTTCCTCCTTCATGGAGGAACTTTGCTACCTTACTGAAGCATAAGAGGCAGGAGTTTTCCGTTCCGGATCTCATTGGAACTCTTGATGTGGAAGAAAAGGCGAGAGCAAAGGACACACGTGCTCGAGGTATTGAGGGAGGATCTAGTGCCAATGTGGTACAGAAGCAGAACTTCCAGCCCCACAAGTTCAAGAACAAGGGCAAGTTTGATGGTAAAGCAAAGTTTGATGGAAAGAACAAGGCTGTGCAACACACGAACTTCAAGAAGAAGAATGGCAAGAAGAAAGGTGCTTGTCATGTGTGTGTGGATCCTGATCATTGGGCTCCTAGTTGCCCTAATCGCTTTGACAAGCGTCATCCTGGGAAAGGCGGCAAGACCGCTAATGTTGTCATTGGAGACACTGACATGAAGGATGCTGGGTATGGTATATTTCCCACTATTCTTTCAGTATGTCATTCTCCTGACTGGTTGATTGACACGGGTGCTAATGTGCATGTATGCGGTGATATTTCCATGTTTTCGTCTTATCAGACCGCAGGGACTTCAACCGTGATGATGGGCAATGGTTCAAGTGCTTCTGTTCGTGGTGTTGGCACGGTCGATCTGAAGTTTACTCCGAGGAAGATCGTGCGGCTGAAGAACGTGCATTATGTCCCCTCCGTCAATAAAAATCTTGTTAGCGGATCTCTTCTGTGTAGAGATGGCTACAATCTTGTCTTTGAGTCGAATAAATTTGTAATATCCAAGTATGGAACCTTTGTTGGTAAAGGCTATGAGTCAGGAGGCCTGTTTCGTTTATCCTTATCAGACGTTTGCAATAAAGTTGTTAATCATATTTGCAACAATAGTGAATCCAATGTGTGGCATTCACGACTTTGTCATGTTAACTTTGGTTGCATGTTGCGACTAGCGAAGTTGAACTTAATCCCTAGTTTCACCACTCTCAAGGGATCTAAGTGTCAAGTGTGTGTGCAAGCTAAGCAACCTCGTAAGTCTCACACAACTGCGGAAACGAGAAATCTTGCACCACTAGAGCTCATACATTCAGATCTATGTGAAATGAATGGTGTTTTGACAAAAGGTGGAAAGAAATATTTCATGACGTTAATTGATGACTCCACTAGATACTGCCGTGTGTATCTTCTGAAGTCTAAGGATGAGGCTTTGAACTTTTTCAAGATCTATAAAGCTGAAGTGGAAAACCAACTTGATCGAAAAATCAAGAGGCTTAGGTCCGACCGTGGTGGAGAGTATTTTTCCAATGAATTTGATGCTTTTTGTGCGGAACATGCTATAATCCATGAGAGGACGCCTCCCTATTCACCTCAGTCAAATGGGGTGGCCGAAAGAAAGAACCGTACTCTAACAGATTTGGTTAACGCCATGTTAGATACTTCGGGTCTCTCCAAGGCATGGTGGGGGGAGGCGATATTGACTGCATGTCATGTCCTAAACCGAGTTCCCACAAAGAACAAAGAGATAACTCCATTCGAGGAATGGGAGAAGAAAAGGTTAAAACTCTTATCTATGAACATGGGGTTGTTTGGCGGAAGTCAATGTTCCAATTCCAAAGAAGCGGAAACTTGGACCAAAGACTGTGGATTGTGTTTTCCTGGGATACGCTTTTCATAGCATTGGCTATAGATTCTTGGTTGTAAAATCTGAGGTACCTGACATACATGTCAGTACGATCATGGAGTCGAATGATGCGACTTTCTTTGAAGATATCTTTCCCATGAAGGATATGGCTACCTCATCTAATCAGGAGATGCCTAGTTCATCGAATCAGGAACCAGTTACAATTACCGAACCTGCCATTTCGATGGAACACTTTGAAAGTCCTGTGGAGGAGAACAATGAAGTTCCTACTAGGAGCAAGAGACAAAGGACTGCAAAATCCTTTGGTGATGATTTTCTTGTGTATCTCATAAATGACACTCCCAGTTCTATTTCAGAGGCCTATGCATCTGAAGATGCTGACTACTGGAAGGAATCGATTCGTAGCGAGATGGATTCCATCTTGGCGAATGAAACCTGGGAGATAACTGATCGTCCTTATGGGTGCAAACCTATAGGATGCAAATGGGTATTCAAGAAGAAGCTTAGGCCTGATGGTACTATTGAAAAGTACAAGGCTCGGCTCGTGGCTAAGGGTTATACCCAAAAGGAAGGTGCAGACTTCTTTGATACTTACTCACCTGTGGCTCGACTGACCACTATTCAAGTTCTACTTTCACTAGCTGCCTCGCATGTTCTTCTCGTTCATCAAATGAATGTTAAGACTGCTTTCCTAAATGGAGAGTTGGACGAGGAAATTTATATGGACCAACCAGATGGGTTTGTACTAGATGGTCAGGAAGGGAAAGTGTGCAAGTTGCTGAAGTCTTTGTACGGACTTAAGCAAGCACCCAAACAATGGCATGAGAAGTTTGAAAGAACTTTAACAGCTGCAGGCTTTGTTGTGAACGAAGCTGACAAATGTGTGTACTATCGCCATGGTGGGGGCGAGGGAGTTATCCTGTGCTTGTATGTTGATGACATACTGATTTTCGGAACAGATCTGAATGTTATTAAGGAGGTCAAGGATTTTCTATCTTGTTGTTTTGAGATGAAGAATTTAGGAGTGGCTGATGTCATTCTGAACATCAAGTTTTTGAGAGACGATGATGGTGGGATTACTTTTCTTCAATCTCACTATGTGGAAAAGATCTTGAGTCGCTTTGGCTATAGTGACTGCAAGCCCTCTCCAACACCATATGATGCGAGTGTCTTACTTCGAAAGAATCGAAGAATTGCCAGAGACCAATTGAAATATTCTCAGATTATTGGCTCGCTTATGTACTTAGCAAGTGCTACAAGACCTGACATCTCTTTTGCTGTTAGCAAACTGAGTCGGTTTGTCTCAAAACCAGGAGATGTGCATTGAAAGCTCTAGAGAGAGTTTTGCGTTATTTGAAAGGCCTGCAAATTATGGAATTCACTACACCGGGCATCCAAAGGTGCTTGAAGGGTATAGTGACTCGAACTGGATTTCAGATGCTGATGAGATAAAGGCCACGAGCGGTTATGTATTCACTCATGGAGGTGGCGCTGTTTCTTGGACGTCTTGCAAGCAGACCATCTTAACGAGGTCAACCATGGAAGCAGAACTCACAGCACTAGATACAGCTACGGTTGAAACAGATTGGCTTCGCCGGCTCTTGAATGACTTGCCGGTTGTTGAGAAACCTATACCGGGTGTCCTTATGAACTGCGACGATCAAACTGTGATCACGAAAGTGAGCAGCTCGAAGGATAACATGAAGTCATCAAGACACGTTCAGAGAAGGTTAAAGTCCGTC